>NC_079221.1:9742321-9959821 GCF_029633865.1 Lampris incognitus | reverse complement strand
CAAAAAAACTCCAGTGTCTTAACATGGGCTGTAAGACATTACTGACGGACAGTTCTTAAGAGTGTGTTTGTGTGTATATTGATACAAAAAAATCACATTTGTCGTTCGAAGCAGATGCTTTTTAAGTAACATCACAAACCACAATCCCGAGCATTTACTGTAACTTGGACAATTTGGATGCAGTAGATTTGGCAAGTTGAGCTTTGAAAGTCAGAAACCACCTGTTTCCTTTGCTACCAGATTAGTTTCATTTCTCCGTTGTTATGAGTATGATAACAAAAAGAGCAAATTCCAGCGATGTGACTGATGGCAGCTCTCCCCTTACCGACATGCTGAAGTCATCGCCCTCTTATAGGTGAAATTAACTGACAGACTAATTACCTGAAGACAAATCGTCCTGTTGAAATACTTGGCATAATACGTCAGATATAACTGACCTGGGGGAAGAAATAAAATATACAGTGATATGAAGGAGGACAGGATGTATTACAATAGCATGTGGAAACTCCCAAATATCTGAGAGAGAGAGAGAGAGAGAGTGAGAGTGAGAGAGAGAGAGAGAGAGAGAGAGAGAGAGAGAGAGAGAGAGAGAGAGAGAGAGAGAGAGAGAGAGAGAGAGAGAGAGAATGAGAATGTGTGTGTGTGTGTGTGTGTGTGTGTAACACTGCATAGGAGATTTCTGTCTCAAGCCCTGGCACGGTATACGTTCTGCTCTGTATCTTTATGCATGGCTAAAACACCGGGCTGATAAATACCAGGCTTCACTCGGGCCTGATAACAGTGTGTGAGAGTGAGAGAGTGTGTGTGTGTGTGTGTGTGTCTAAGTCCATGTTTCTGGTGTGTTTGCATAGCAGTAATCTTAAAAGGAAAAGCAATCCCATGATAAAAACACAGTTACAGGATAGAACTTGATATAAACTAGAAACCGATGGTAATGATGATATAATTAAGATGTCTGTCTCCGAAAGTGCATTCTTAACCCTCGTGTTGTGTTCACTCTTTAACGAGAGATGTCCCGTTCACATTGGCCCAAGGGCTCCTTTGGATTTTGAAGCAATACAGCTGCAAAATCTATTTTAGAATCCCCAGTATATCTCATCCTCATCTCAGTTATTAATGACATGACAGATGACTATGGTCAATAGTTATTCAGAATGGGTCACTTTGACTCAAATGGAACAGGAGCGTTCAGAAGCATCGACGACGTCATGGGAGCCGCTATTAAATACTCATTTCGGTAATGGCGCGGCAGTTCGTTACGTCAGCCATTTTCTCACCCCACTTTCCCAGGCTAAAGGACCCTGCCACAACTGTCTGGTCTGTTCTTACTTCTTATTTGTTCTTGTTTGTTCTTCTTAATATGTTCTGAGTCACATTCCGCCATCTCGCCTGTGGATGTTGATATTAGCTTAAAGCGACCGGCTGAGCCCCCCGCCCTACCCCCAGCACGGAACCCACGTGACTGCATGCGGCAAAGAACGTTGCTCCCTCTAGTGGCAGACAGTGGAACGGCGGCGCCAAATTGCTTGCGCCTCTCTCAGAAACGTCCAAACATGTCGGGAAATGTTTGCTCACGGGCTTTCAACATTACAAGTCACCCACCCACACAGCATGTGTTCATTTTACGTTTACGATCCCCATACCGCACTGCGGGCCACGTCGCCGTGGGCACGTCAAGTCGAAGCCGATTCAAAAAAGCCAATGGGCTTTTCTATCTCGGTGTTTAGAGCCGCTCCTTCGTCTGGGCCTATACATCCTGCATCTCTGGCAGCTAATTCCTACCCTTCTCCCGTCCGTCCTGTCCACCCTCTCCTAATCTACACCTCCCTTCGAATCCTCCCTGTACAGTTTGTCTTCCACCGTAATTACCACTCATCTCACTTCCTTCATACTTTTGTACTCCCCCCACTCTTATCTGCTCACGCTACTTCCAGCCTGTATACCCCCCCCAATCCCCCCACCCATCTCCTCTCCAAACTCTCCAGATCTCTAACATCCCTCTGCATCTCGTCTTATCCTCCTTTTGTCTTACTGACTTCCGTTCTGTTCCTTCCTTCCCTCTCCCTGCTGGGAGGAGGAGAGCCAAAACACTTCAACCAGGCTGCAAATCAGCCCGCAGGCTGCAGGGAGAGAAAACCAGGGTCAAAAGTTGAAGTGGCGAGATGGCCGTGATTTGAGCTGGACGGTGAGTTCAAATTTTACAGGATTGGAAATTGTCAGTGACAATATTGAAAGACAGAAAAAACCCTGCCCGCCGTCTTTTCACCACTGTGCATTTGCAAATAAGGTGTCAATCCAGTGTCTGTGTTATACTCTGAGACAAACCCCGAAACCCCTGTAAAAGCCGTGCAAGCTCAAGATAAAGCTCAATTTCTTTCTCAATTGTGAGACAAAATTTGCATATCGAAGGAATTTGAACTGATGTGATGCTCAACATAAAGTACATAAAGGACATACGCAGAACGCTGTTTATTAAACCAAACCACAAAACGCCTCGGCCAGTCTTTTGTACCAACAGCCATCAGGCTCCACAACAAGGCCCACCCCTTCATACCCCCCTTCCTCCCCCGCCTCCCACACAAGGACTGACTAGGAATGACTCCTTGACCTCCATAGACTGCCACTGAGTCCTCTGACTTATGATTAGGCTGACTTGACCTAGTGACCCACCTGACCGTACCGTACCTTGTATACTGCACATGGTGGACAAGTTACAGTGGACAAGTTGCTACTGTTCACATATGTGTGTATATGCTAAAACATATATGTGCAGAATATATGTGTAGATGCCCTGTTATGGCCTGGCGGCCTGTCCAGGGTGTCTCCCTGCCTGCTGCCCAATGACTGCAGGGATAGGCTCCAGCATCCCCGTGACCCTGAGAGCAGGATAAGTGGTTTGGATAATGGATGGACGTAATCCAGCACGGTTTCACTGACAGCAGCCCTGAAATGAACTTGAAGTTGTAATTAAATCCTCCCTCGACCACAACGAGGTGAGGACACAGAGCTGCCCGATGTCCCTCGACCACATCTAAACGATGGATAATGGGATAAAACAGTGGAAAAAAAAAGAAATGTGCTGAAACGTGAATACATTTTGACACAGATCTGAATTCTGAAAATGCCGCACCAGCATAAAGACCACGGAGAGAGGAGATCAGATAAGAAGAGATCTGCTGTTCAGACAACCACCTCGTCTTCAACCTCAACTTAAAGTCTGAACGCTGAACCCATCCCTGCATGCCTGTCTGTGAGAAGATGTGTGTGTGTGTGTGTGTGTGTGTGTGTGTGTGTGTGTGTGTGTGTGTGTGTGTGTGAGCAGGTCTGAATTCATTTCTGTCTTTGAAGGCTGATATCATGGCTTTAACAGACTATACAGCTCAAGGGTAAAGGGAGACACATGCTGCTCTCTTCCTTTCTTGTTATATGACTCTGGTCTTTTATCGCTCTCTCTTTCTCTCTCTGTCTCTCCCTCCCCTTCTCTCTCTCTCTCAATAAGCCCTCACATCACCTCTTCCTCATCTTGTCTTGTGAACTCCATAACTGGATCCGACAAGCCGTCAATCAGCAGTCAGATTCGGTTAAGATGCGGGAGGGAGACAGACAACCAGGATGGCAGTGGGTCAGATGGGTGCTGACAAATAATCAAGAACTGAACTCTGATTGGAGGTCGGTAGGCCAGATGATGTCATTATTCATTTATTTATTTGTTCTATTGGCCCTCTTCCCATATTACCTTCCGTCTGTTTGGTATGTATTAATCTGTGGTGTGGTTTACTTCAAGTAGTCTGTGCTTTGTGTGGCTGGTAGTGATGCGCGGGTTGACCAGCGGGTCGGGCAGGTCCAAAAGTGACAAAGCAGCATTCAGAGTAAGTTATACATAATTTAAAGACACATTGCGTGCAATAGGCTAGGCTGTGCATTACTAGTCCACCTACGAGTACGAGTTTCTTCCATAGGTTTGCAGCTTTTGCTTACACTGCACTGCAAAAACTAATTTTTGGTGAAAAAGAGCAGGCTTGTGTGATTGTGTGAGAGAGAGAGAGAGAGAGAGAGAGGAGAGAGAGAGAGAGAGAGAGAGAGAGAGAGAGAGAGAGAGAGAGAGAGAGAGAGAGAGAGAGAGAGAGAGAGAGAGAGAGAGAGAGAGAGAGAGAGAGAGAGAGAGAGAGAGAGAGAGAGAGAGAGAGAGAGAGAGTTCATGTCTTAGGTTACTTGCAGTGTCGGCGTCATGGGGGTTATTCACAGGCCATGCCCCCCCCCAAAAGGGTTATTTTGACACCAAAACTTTGTGTTTTATTGATTAGTGGCAGCACGGTGGCGCTGCGGTTAGCACAGTCGCCTCCAGCAGGAAGGTCCTGGGTTCGAGGCCCGAGGTAGTCCAACCTTGGGGGTCGTCCCGGGTCATACTCTGTGTGGAGTTTGCATGATCTCACGTGTCTGCGTGGGTTTCCTCCGGGTGCTCCGGTTTCCTTCCACAGTCCAAAGACATGTTGGTCAGGTGAATCGGCCATACTAAATTGTCCCTAGGGGTGTGTGTGTGTGTGTGTGTGTGTGTGTGTGTGTGTGTGTGTGTGTGTGTGTGTGTGTGTGTGTGTGTGACTTTGCAGCATGATTTTAAAATTTGAAATGGCTTGGTGTTGGTTGCTGACGGCAAACCTATCAAGCATCTACATCACAGACTGAGTTCCCGAATGGCAGGTTGTGTCCGCTGCTCCCTAATGCCCCCGATTAGATTTGTTCTGACGCCAACTCTGTTTTAATTTAGAAGCCTAGACCCAGACGCCATTAGGCTAAGATACAACAGGTTATGCCTTGTAATCAGCGTATTATGCTAGGCAAACAGCCCAAAAACGAAATAGTGCTGCTTGCTTTGCTGTAGCCTAGGCAAAATTGAGAGGTTTGCGGGTTGGGTCGGGTCAGGTCCAGGCTCGGGTGGTTAATTAACGTATATTTTAGCAGGTCAGTTGGTGTGGATTGGCTCCCATAACGGGTCGGGGTGGGTGTGGGTATTAAAAAATCCTGACCTGAGCATCACTAGTGGCTGGCTTTAACTCCCGTTTCTAATCAATAAAATTCTTATTAAACTGATGATAACAAAAATAATGATTTTACGATTTATTCAGCGCCACCATCACAGGGGACTGCGGGGGGAAACCAGAGCACCCGGAATAAAACCCACCACAGACACGGGGAGAACATGCAAACTCCACACAGAGGACGACCCCCAACGTTGGACAACCCTGGGGTTCGAACCCAGGGCCTTTTTGCTGTGAGGCGACGGCGCTAACCACTGGGCCACCGTACTGCCAGACAAATACAGATCGATAGATAGCTAGATAGATAGATAGAGACACCCTCCTATACCTCCGTGGGGGTTATGCAGCGGTGAAGTTGGACGTATCAAACTGGGAGGAAAAGCGGAGATAATCCAAAACAAATCAAAGATGAAAAAGAGCAGTCGGTCCGAGACGCCACAGTCTCTTCTTCACAGCCAGACAAACAGGAACGTTTCTATGAAGGGAATGCCAGGAAAAGCTTCACACAGCAGAGTGAATGAGACAGATGGACAGCTGGAAGGGAAGTATGAGGACCTCGGGGGGGGGGGTTGTGGTGTGTAAAAAAACATATTGAGACGACAGCGTGAGACTACGCGGAGGAGAGCTGGATGAAATCAAGAAGAGAGTGAAATACAGAACATGAGATGAGAACAGGGCCAGGTTTCATTATTGTAAAAGGGCAGGTTGAAGACAGAGAGAGAGAGAGAGAGAGAGAGAGAGAGAAGAGAGAGAGGAGAGAGAGAGAGAGAGAGAGAGAGAGAGAGAGAGAGAGAGAGAGAGAGAGAGAGAGAGAGAGAGAGAGAGAGAGTGAGAGAGAGTGTAGAAAAGCAATAAAACACCACATTATCTCCCCATGATTAGGTTTGCTAACTGGTGTCTGTTTTTTATCCAATCACCTCTCACCTCATTGAACCAACATTTACAACCACCAACACACACACACACACACACACACACCCTTGTTTGAGGTGTGTCAAGGGTTGGATGTAGACAGGACGACATTCCTTTCCTCTCTTTCTTGTTGCTCTCGCATGCTGGCCTGTCGCACAGCAAAGGAAGCAGACCCCTTTTGCAGACGTCCGCTGTCGCTCCCCGGCATGTCCAACTCCACCTCACGCGCTTCAGCCTGAACCCCGCCCCGAGGACCGGCGTGCTGGTTATAACCATCTTTATTGCACCTTGCAGAAATGCAACAGATATTACTAATTATATAATAGTGATATGGGATTAAAAGGGCAGTTTTGGAGGAAAGAGAGAAGTATAAGATGTATTGTGTTAAGTCCTGTTCTTGCTGTTTTCTCATGAACTGTTTTAGGACAAATGAAATGACCAGATATCAAGAATGTCCACACATCTCCCATTTTGAGCCGAGCGCGGGATGTAAAAGACGTTTCTTAGGAGCACAATTTAAGAAATATGAAGAAAATTGTCTAAATCTGCCATTGGTGTTAAAGAGCACCCAGTTATGTCTGGGAGAGGTATGCGGGACATCTTAACTCCGTTTTCCTTTCCTTTGACTCTCAATATCTCACTGACAAGGAGATATCGAAGTGTCACATCCCGCAGCCGTGGTAACGCCCGAGGTGGGACTTTGGATCCTTTCATCCAACAGAAACCTGGCATAGGTCAGGACGAGCAACGTCTTGGTGACCTTTAGACGACAAAGATTTAGCACTGCCTTTAACTGAACATGGTACCAAATCGCTTAAGAGATTCAGTACCATGTTCAGTTCCGAGATTCGGTACCATGTTCTCTTAAGAGTTTCAGAACCATGTTCACTGAAGAGATTCAGTACCAAGTTCAGTTCCGGGATTCGGTACCATGTTCTCTTAAGAGTTTCGGAACCATGTTCAGTTCCGAGATTCAGTACCTACCATGTTCATTTGTGAGATTCAGTACCATGTTCTGAACATGGTACTGAATCTCGGAACTGAACATGGTACCGAATCTCTTAAGTGAACACGATACTGAATCTCTGAATTGAACATGGCAGCGAATCTCTTTAAGTGAACATGATACCGAATCTCTGAACTGCTATCTAATCGGAATGTTGTGGTACTGCTGAGGTGATGGAGGTTTCTTTAAATGCCTGAATGAGCTACCCAGAGGTGCAGTTGTGAGAATGGTACAGTTATCTCTGCAAGCCAGCGTGTTCTTGTCTGTCGCTATCGCCCACCAAAACACACACACACACGCACGCACGCACGCACGCACACACACACACACACACAAGAACTTTTACAACAGTAAATGTTTATTTGATCTATGATATGTGGAGCATATCTTTATACATGCTGTCTCTTTGCCCCCTCCTTTTCCATGGAACAGCACCAACTCACATTCCACCAAAGTGCACACGAGTGTATGGAGTCACCTGCTTTTCTAAATACAGATGACTCACTAAGTGCTCTTATTAACATGTCCCTTGCATTCCAGCTCTCCAGTACTGCCAGTCCGTTTGAAAAATCTGACCCATATTGGACCAACTCTGAGAAAATGCCTCCTCTTCACCGCTCCCTGTGTGTGTGTGTGTGTGTGTGTGTGTGCGTGTGTGTGCATCTTTGAGTGTGTTTGCATTTCTCATTTCTGCATTCCAGCCAAAACTGCCTGTCAGATGTGTCGGTATAAATCTAATTTGGTCCAGAGTCTCCTCTGGGAGAGGTGGTTCGGGAATGACCCACTAAGGACCGGATGGGAAAACGCAGACCAGCGGGCTGACCTCTGACCCCAGAGACAAATAGAGCAAATAAATAACCAAATGGACGGAAGCTCGCTGTGTTTGTCTCTCTGTCTACGTGTCTGTCTGTCTGGAAAAGCCAGCGTCACTAACCAAAAGTAAGGGACTGTACCGCAGGTCAAACAGGCAGGGGAAGTAGAGAGAAAAGGCAAAGTCAGACAAAAATCCCACAAGAATGTTATGACGTTAATAAAGAAATGTGTGCTAGTTTCAAACGCAGTTGAAACTGAAACGTTGGTACGGTAATTAAGGCTGGACGATTAAGATCAGATCTCCGACTACGCTTTTTACTCCCCCTGCCAGAGGACTGAGAAATGTTATTTAGTCTACAAAACTTCATCGCTGTGACGCGCACGCACGCACACACACGCACGCACACCGTGTTCTCACGTGCCCTCCCCGCTTGTTTTTCCATGGATACGGGCTGTTTAATTTATTTTGTTTATCAGGATACTGTCATCATTAACAAGAGATAATATAGAAAGTCGCGGCTGGCTTGGCCTCCTGGCTGCTGGACACGCTGCACCCCATTAGAAATAACACCGGAATCCGGACACGATATCGGCAGACGGGGCGCGGAGAGACTGATACCGCGATGTGTGAAACGTATCCTCCGGTGACGTCATCAACATGAGACGGCGTCCTGACGGCAAACAGCGTCCGCAGAGCCGCTACGGTTCAAAGAGTCGGCGCAGTGAAACGCGAACAACACTCATCTGTTCAAGTTCTCGGCAAACTTGGGAGTCATACTGAGTGTACCTGTCCGAAATGTAGGACAGAGACAAAAGGTGAGTTTGAATCTACATTCTGTCATGTTAAAAATGTCCGAAAGTTCGAGGCCAAACGCTGGCCCACCCAGTTCGGGTGGATGAGCCAGGGGGTGAATTGTCAAACGTCAAAGATGTCGCAGTTTAAAATAAATAACTAAAACATAAGTTACTGATAACTTATTGGTCAACTTGAGGATTTAATAAGTTTTTAAAAAAAAAGGTTTTAAAAATGGTAAAGCCAGTCGACCCGTTTCCGTCACGCAACTTTGACCTTTCATTTTAACACATGAAGAGGAAAACTGGAAAACAACAAATAAGGAAGTGGAGATGAAAAGATTAAGAGTGAAGGGTGAAAGAAAAAAACGGACGAGGGGACAACGAAAGAGTGAACGAAAGGAAAGGAAGAAAGGATGAAAGAAATAAGAAAAGAGAAAAGAAAGAAAAGAGGGACGCAAGATTAAAAGGAATTAAAGTAATGAAGGAAAGAAGGGTGAGAGAAGGAAGAGAGGGAGGGGGAGAGGAAGAAATCACTCAACAATGCATTCTGTGCTATCTCTGTGACTCCTGCCCCGGGGTCAATATCCACCTTCCATGATGCCCCGGGGACAGATGAGGCTCAGAGGGACGATGGGAGTTTGGGAGAGTTGGTGGGCTCAGAGAACGAGGAGGGTTATAGGGAGGGTCCTAAACTAGATGCGCCCGGGGGGACTCAGACAGGGTAAATAAACATGAGCAGATGATGTTTAGATATCTCTGAGAGTGTGTTTAGATTGCCCCGGTGCAGTCAAGGAGGTCAGCTTCCCATCTTCCCTGCTGGATAAATGCCCCGGTTCTGAATATCCACTGTCACGGTTTCCGACTAAAGCAGGGTTGACCAATACATGGTTTCAGCATCAGCATCGCAGTATACACATGCAATAGTCACACTGCAAAGGATGCAGTGCATGGAAAATTGGGCCCATCTTCCATCCATCCAATATCCAAACCGCTTATCCTGCTCTCAGGGTCACGTGGATGCTGGGGTCTATCCCAGCAGTCATTGGGCGGCAGGTGGGGAGACACACAAAAACTTTGTTTTATTGCTTGAAAAAAGAAAACGATCAAGGCCATTTAAAAGAGGTTTGTAATTTAAGTGGTTTGTATTTTTGTGATGATCATTTACTTTATGTTAATTCCCTTAAATGATATTGCAGCTTTCAGCGTATTGTAATATTCTAAGATGGAGGGAGAAGCCTCATCTGATCTCTTAAATCCCTTCCAGGCCAAAGCATTCTCATCCCATGGCATCGTAATAGTGACACTATTGACAAAGCCTTGAAATTTGAAGCAAAAGGTAGCCATCGGCATCTGTATGACACAGACTCCAATGTTAGATGACTATCAGTGAAATACCTTCCGTGCCATAAATCGTTGCTTTGTCAACAGCATCAGTGTATGAAGCCATGGGTTGTAAATGGGCTCTTCTACACACCACCCTTCTTTGTCTCATTCACAGGCGAGCCTCCCACTTTAATGGTAATCAAAGTAAATAACAAATATTGAGGTGATCATGGATGAGCCAGGGCTGATGGGTGAGTATTAACTGAACACAAAGGCGTCATGTTGAGTCAACTAGAATATTGAACAACTGTCTTATTTACTCTCTTGAATCACCCTCAACATTGATACGGTGATAAAATCTTTCCAAATGAAGAAATTTAAGTAAAAAACAGCACATATCACAGCACATATTGTAAAAAACGAATATAACGCAATGTCACTTTTTCTCTAATATCAACCAGTCCTAGACAAAAGAGGATATGTGATGGATGGATTGAACCAAATTTAAACAGAAAATGGGGAAAAGGTGGCGGGCATGGTTCCCCGGCTAGATTTGTATAAAAACAAAAACTTCACAGTGTTATAAAATGTTGTTCTCTGCTGGTTTAACGATGGAGCTGTCTGACTCATTCTCTATAAAAAATCCCTCTTGTGAGGGAAGAGAGGAATGAGAATGGATGACAGTCAGACAAATGTTTGTCACGTGTTGTTGCCCACTGCTGTTCTCATGGAGATCTGAGCCGTCGTTGTGTGGCGCTGGAGCTAAGAGTGGTCTGAATACTTTGAGGTCAGTTTACATTAGAATTAATATGTTTAGACTGAGCTAATTTCCGCACACACGTTGTGTCAATCTCAATGCACACGTGCACTCTCACGTGACTTGAGATTACATCGAGAGAGAGAGAGAGGAGAGGGTGAGAGAATGCTAATGACTAGTGTGGTTTCTCACTCTTTGTCAGTGCATCTGTGTGTGTGTGTGTGTGTGTGTGTGTGTGTGTGTGTGTGTGTGTGTGTGTGTGTGTGTGTGTGTGTGTGTGTGTGTGTGTGTGTGTTGTGTTTCAGGATGTGTGTTAAATATTAGGGCTCAGGGGGACCCGAGGCTGAGAACGGCATGGGCTCGACCTCCATCTATCCCAGAGGTCTTAGAGGGGCCTGACACCTGTGTTATTGCCTCACAGCACAGGCATGACACATCAGGGTCTGTGGTCCAAGCACATGTGGTCTAAACAGGACCCAGCTGCAGTGTGTGTGTGTGTGTGTGTGTGTGTGTGTGTGTGTGTGTGTGTGTGTGTGTGTGTGTGTGTGTGTGTGTGTGTGTGTGTGAGGGTATTCTAAAGAGATGTGTAGTCCTTTGAAATCCATTGTAACATTAATCATTAATGGCTGCTATTATAAAACCATTATTGCTTACATCTTTCCCCATATTGGATTCGCCCGAGTGTGTGTCCTTCTGTTCGAGTTGTCACACTTAATTTTCTCACCATAACTGTTTTATGGCTATAGGTTGGGGGCTTTCCGTGTGAGAGTTCCTCTTTTCTATTTTTTGTTTTACAAGAATCTGTTTGGATCTAACCTAGATCTCTTTGATGGGTCACGGGAATCACATCTTGGGAACAACACAGTCACTGATATTATAAGTCAAATAGCTGCAAATGGACTTGGGCCTGGGTAATGTAATCATACAGCAGAAGCCAGCTGTGATGGGGTAATCCCCTCCAGCTCTCACAATGCTAGGACTGTTGCCCTGATTGACATGGACTTCAGCCAATCGCATTAGAGACAGAGATACCCGTGTAATCTTCCATGGTGCATAAGTTTCTTTCTGCACCAACTGGCCCTGCCCAAAGTCCAGTTGGTTCAGCTTTTACCATCCTGGAAACTTTGGACTTTCCCACATTGGGAGGCAATGCCCATCTCCATCCCAGCTGTGACAAGCCTTCTAGGATGGTGTGCATGTTAGCCAAGCAGGTCAAGGGTCTATGCGTGGGCAGTTGACAGTAACTCGGTGCTTGACCATGTTATTATACCTAGAATATGCTGAGGATCAGATTGAGGTTCCTCAAGTCGGTAGGGTGAAGTTAATTATTCACAGACGTTTGCTGCCTGATTGAATCATTCGACCACTTCATGACACTATGCTTCTACAAAGACAGAACTGACAAATTTTACCAGTTGGCAAATTTGATGCATAGTCTGTGTGCCATGAACGACCTACACTTCTGAGCAAAACTCTGTGCTTAAGACGTGACTTAATCCAACACTGGACTAATCCAAGAGATGGATAATAGAGGACAAACTAAAAATTAACTGACCATGTGCAAAATATTGACTGACACAGAGATCCACCGATCAGAGGTTATCAACCACACTACAGTGAGCTCAGACGCTGCTCTGAGTTCATCACCCCACTGAGAGCAACGGAGAGCAGCTTTGTTGTAATGTGCAGTAGATGATGCTGGGCAGGTAAAAAGACATAGCTCGAGGAAAGGAAATGGCCTGACCAAATGGAGGGCAATGTTTTTCTATTCCTTACCCCAAACACAAACCCGACTTCTAGATGTGGCTTCTATGTATTAAACTGTTAAAGATCACACTTTAAACTTGAAGCCATCAACACGGATCGTAAAGTTGATAATATTAAATATCTTGGTGTATGGCTTTATTCCAAACACTCATTTATACCCCACATGGATTATGCATCACGTTAAGTCAAAGTTGAAATTAATGTTTTACATCGAGCTCTTGTTTTACACGCGGTGTTCGTAAAAAACTTGCCCATGAACTTGTACTTCCGATACTTGACTGGTGATGTTGTCTATCAAAACACATTGAAATCAGACGTTGTTTCTTAACACAGCATATAATGGACTCTGCAGAACTGTCCTTGTGTGTCCTTTTATCACTCATCACTGTACAATGTGTGATGCACTTAAATGGCCGTCTCTAAATGTAAGAAGACACGTCCACTGGCTTCAACTTTTTTTTTGGATTTTCTTCCCAATTGTACCCATCCAATTACCCCACTCTTCTGAGCTGCCCTGGTCACTGCTCCACCCCCTCTGCCGATCCGGGGGAGGGCTGCAGGGCTGCATGCCTCCTCCGATATATGTGGAGTCGCCAGCCGCTTCTCTTCACCTGACAGTGAGGAGTTTCCCCAGGGGGACGTAGCGTGTGAGAGGATCATGCCATTCCCCCCAGTTCCCCTTTCCCCTTGAACAGGTGCCCTGACCGACCAGAGGAGGCGCTAGTGCAGAGACCAGGACACATACCCACATCCGGCTCCCCACCCGCAGACACGGCCAATTGTGTCTGTAGGGACAGCAACGGGAACTAAAGGAGGCGGGAGTTGGAGAAATGTTGTAAATGGTTAATTGTGTTTAGTGCAACCTGCAGCAGGCCTGACCTACCTATGGGCTGATGGAGAACACATGGCATTGCTGCTCTGGTCACATTCTTTCAATAGACCCTGAAGACCCGCTCGACGTGACCAGTAATTTCAGGTCACGGGTTGGTAATAAAAAAACACACATGCACACACCCAGGGATTAAGAGCAAACAGCTCCAACACCTTATTGACTTGACTTCCGTGTTGTGAGAATAGTCGGACTTGATGGATGGAGAAAAGGTGGTATGCCTGTTAAATATGAGAGACTGCATAAGAGACTGAGAGATTTGGGGGCGGGGGGTGATGGAAAGCAAAGAACAGATGGACTTGAAGGAGTAAGAATAAGTATTGGACAATAAATGAACGTATGACCTCATGGGAGATGGCGGGATTATCCTTTACTATTGTGAAGTAATTTGTGAAAAACAAAGAAGGGGTATGAGAGCTGGTGCTCCTTGACAACGCATTGCCTTTTATTGAGGGATTATTAATCTCGGAACCCAACAACGGCCGATATTTCGGAGCTTCCTGTGTAGCTGCTGGCTGTTCACTTCCGTTTTCTATGACGACTTCCTCTTCCGTGCGCCCGTCATTTTTTACAGTTGGATTAGCAACTTCTGTGATGGCCTGGCGGCCTGTCCAGGGCGTCTACCCGCCTGCCACCCAGTGACTGCTGGGATAGGCTCCAGCATCCCCGCGACCCTGAGAGCAGGATAAGCAGTTTGGATAATGGATGGATGGATGGATGGATTAGCAACTTTAGATGCGAGAATGATGTTGGGAGCTGAGAGACGATGTCTACGACCGGTTTGGTTCACAAGTAGTTGACACGAGTCGACCGTTTCCCCTCACAATACACAAACCGATACTTTTTGTAAGTGTTTTAGGTCCAGACGACATTTCGGCAAATGCTTTTTGCTTCTTTTGCTCCCCACACGGACTGTTGCCAACATGCGACCAGAGCATCTTCCTGTAGAAATCACCGCCTACTCCAACATGATTGGTCAAAAGAAAATATATCTCAACCTTGTTACTAATCATGATCCTTTTTCTCCTGCCTGGTTACATTGTAGCCACGTGGCCTGGCTGACAGATGGGTGCTCACAGGCCGCACAAGGCAGGCGTCGGACCAGACTAAATACACACAAAACCAAGGTTGTACTCGAATTTCTCAGGGTCACAGAATGGAAACTATTATGATATTCACAATAATAGAGGTACTGTCTACAACCATAATCAGTATGGTCGCAATTTAGGGTAGAGTAAAACTAATAAAACATTCTTTAAGCCTACAACAATAATACTGATGATGGGAATGTAACTTTGCAGCTATCTGTTCAAATGCCCTTTGCACGAAATGGTACAAAAGTTGTTTTTTATGCAGTTTTTATGACAAAAACTTCTGGCAGTTCGCTTGTGCTCACAGAAAAATGGCTGCCGGTGTGCTTGCCAGGTGGGGGCTGGTACAAAAAATTGGATTGGTGACGTGGACACAGGCTGCCCTCAGCAATCAGATAATAAACATGTTATTTCTTTTCATTTATGTATGGATGTATGAATACACCCTGGACAGGCCGCCAGGCCATCACAGCACCGTGGTTAAAATCTCCAAGGATAAATTTGGGGGCATCCGGACAGATTGAATCGAGCCTGCGTGTTACGTCGGCAATCAGTTGTGTAGCGGTGGGTGCAGTAGCTCACAGATGAATGTATACTATCGTGAAGAACAGCTGCTGAAATTCACGAGGCAAGTAGTAAGGGCAGAATGACTCATATTTATCGGATTTAGTCATAAACTTAAGAGCAAAATAACCCCCCAAAAAACACAACATCAACTAAGAGCCTGTCCAGGGTGTCTCCCCGCCTGCCGCCCAATGACTACTGGGATAGGCTCCAGCATCCTCGCGACCCTGAGAGCAGGATAAATGGTTCGGATAATGGATGGATGTATGAATACATGTATGTATGTGTGCATATGTGTTTGTTTGAAAGTATTTATCCACCTATTTATTCATTCATTATTTCATCAATTCAGCCACCATCCATCTGTTCATTCATTCATCTGATTAACAGGCGCCTTTCGTCCCTATTTGTCTTTGTGTGTGTGTGTGTGAGTGAAAGCATGTGTGGTTCATCTACACATAATGTACGTGTTCACTGTTCAGTATTTGTATATGCATGTAAATGTGCCTGTGTGTGTCCTTTCAAAGAGACGGCCCTCTGTCTACACAAACAATAGACCGCTTGTCCCCTGTGAGCACCCATCATGTTTAAATGTAGATGTTAGTCCCTTTGAGGCTCTCTTAAAGCCCCTACACACGGCTGGAACCAGGACGGTTCAATCAGACTTAGTTCTGACAGCAATAACAGAGGAGAAGGCAGAGAATTATATATTTAGACTGCAGAGAAGCAGAAGATCTCATTGCGGAAATATGACGTGGTCTTGTGATGCTGATTTTCTGTCTTCAGGGTTATGAAGCCTTTTCTTGTCCGATGACGTCATAGGCTGTCATATCTGTGTCTTCCCACCATGGTTTGTTGTCCTTGACAGGCGGGTGAGTGCTCGTGGACTTTTAACAAGGACAGAGAGGCCCCTGTCTGTAACCTAGCACACTTTCCACATCTGATCAACACACACAGATACCAACAAATATTCACCCAATTTACCAGTCTAAGACCTCAGCTGATGCATCACTAAGATTTACTGAAACCTTTGACCCTGTTGCTCCTGTCAGCGACACTTTCAGGGTGTGGTAATTGAAGTACAGAGTAGACTTAAAGCCACAATGCTGAAGTTTTACATGCAAACAAATGTCCTTTTTGATACTCAATTGACAGCATATCTATTTATTTATTTATTTAATAAATTTATTTCTAGTTTTTCCCCTTATCCCACCCGATTAACCCGATGGCCCCTGGCTCACGTTTCCACAGGAAGGAGATAGTCGTAACACCAGCTTCCTTCAAAGTCATGTCGGCTGCTCTCGCTATTTTACACGCTGAAGCCTCGCATGGCTTGCATCACCTTCAGGCCGCAAAGGAGGCGTAGGGAGAATGCTTTCGGTTGCTTGGCTGCAGGCGCCCGGATGGGCCAGAGGGGTCGCTGGAGAACGACGAGTCCCCGAACACTACACCGATCTACACCCACTATCCCTCGGGTAAGGGTGGCCTAATGAATGCCTTACCCCGTGGACGCTCTGGCCGTGACTGGTTACGGCGAGTCTGGGATACGAACCTCCCAGCCACGTGACGAGCGTGGAACGCAAGAACGGCGGTTTATTCCGCTCGGCCATCAGAGCGGCCCGGATTTATTTAGTTATTTATGTTTGATTTTGATATACTTTATTGATCCATCCTAGCTGTGTAGCTAGCAGCAGTGGGCAGCTGCCGTGCAGCACCCGGGGACCAGTTGGTTTGGTCTTGCCAGGCCTCGGTCAGGGGCACATACAGGAAGGAGTATTAACCCTAACACGCGTGTCTTTTTTGACGGTGGGGGAAACCGGAGCACCCGCAGAAAAACCCACCGCAGACGCGGGGAGAACATGCAAACTCCACACAGAGGACGACCTGGGATGACCCCCAAGGGGGGACAACCCCGGGGTTCGAACCCAGGACCTTCTTGCTGTGAGGCGACGGTGCTAACCACTGCGCCACCGTGCCGCCCAATAATTAGGAGAATGAATCCGCAGATATCACGGATTTTGTTGTAGTTGGCTCATGTTAATGGTTCCCGCCGGGCCGGACCGTTGGACGCGTAGCGTTTTACATCATCCCCATAGCTGCCAAATGTGGAGGAAGAAGGCAGGTGGTGTTTCATGTGGGATGTGGACCAGTCACACACCAACTACCACGACCGCTATAGGTGTCATTAAGTCAAACACAAACAACGTTGTTCAGGATTGCGGTGGAAAATACCACACAACAACAGTTGTAATGAACTAATTCTTACACAGATCTGCTGGGATTTTTGTTTTTGTTCTGCTCATTTCTGTTCTACGTCAGTTTCGATCGATACTTGTTTCTCTGAATATTACGACGCTGTGTTTCTCGCCGGTCGATGTGTTTTTAAAACACCTCGGACTCGAGTCTCGGAGGAGGAGTGAAAGCAAACAAACCCCGTGAGGAATGCGATGGCTTCGGGGATTTAACAGGCGAGGTGAGAGTCCGGGGTTTCTCCCGCGCATGGCTTCAAAAGCCCCGCCGTGGTATTTAATAGCTTCGGGTCAGACCGAAATTCTTGCGTCTTTAAAATACGTGACCCTGAGCAAGGGTGAGCGGCGAAATGTGTCTTCTATTTTTACCGCAAATGTTGTCGTGTTTTAACACACACACACACACACACGCTGTTCACTGTTGAGGCCTTTTTTCCGACGTTTCGTGTCTTTTTCTAACAGCTTGTCTACAATGACTTTACACACAGCTGGCGAAGACACGGCCCGTGATCCCAGCTGACCGCTGCTCGCCAACAAGTCAGGCTGGGAGGAAACAGAAGCCTTCTGTCCAAAACTTTTATCGATAGCAGCAGGTTTGTGTCCCCTCTCCTCCCACACACTGCTGCCCTCACACACACACACACACACACACACACACACACACACACACACACAGCACAAAATATAGCCTACATGCAAGACACGTCTCTCTCTCTGTCTCACACACACACGGACACACACACACACACACAGCACAAAATATAGCCTACAAGCAAGACTCGTCTCTCTCTCTGTCTCACACACACACGGACACACACACACACAGCACAAAATATAGCCTACATGCAAGACTCGTCTCTCTCTGTCTCACACACACACGGACACACACACACACAGCACAAAATATAGCCTACATGCAAGACTCGTCTCTCTGTCTCACACACACGGACACACACAGCACAAAATATAGCCTACATACAAGACTCGTCTCTCTCTGTCTCACACACACGGACACACACACACACACACACAGCACAAAATATAGCCTACATGCAAGACACGTCTCTCTCTCTGTCTCACACACACACGGACACACACACACACACTGGTCTTTCTCACACATACATACAAAGAGACACTGGTGTGCTTGTTTGTATGTCTGTCTTTCACACGTACATACAAACGCGCATGCACACACACTACACAGGAGCCTACATGTATGGACGGACACACACACACACACACACACACAGGAGGCTACATGTATGGACACAGACACTACATGGGAGGCTACATGTATGGACATATACACACACACCCTACACAGGAGACTACATGTATGGACACACACTCACACACACCCTACACAGGAGACTACATGTATGCACACACACACACACACACACACACACACACACACACACACACACCCTACACAGGAGACTACATGCATGGACACACACACACACACACACCCTACACAGGAGACTACATGTATGGACAAGTATCCTGATCGCAGGTTTGAACTAAGAGCTGTCAGCATGACTATCACTTCACATTACATCTCACATTGATAAACACAGCTGTTAACAGCCAAACAGCAGCCATCCAAGCTGTCAGTCAAGTCAAGCTCTTCTTCCCCTGTCTTGCCTGTCAAGTCAAGCTCTTCTTCTCTCTTTCCTGGTAGAGTCACGGTCTGCTTCCCTCCAGAGAGATCAATCACATGTAATCATGAACATTACCCAGCAGTGATTTCATTCAGAGGCTGTAATCATAAGAGGTCAACAAGTTCTGTGATCTGAGAGGCTGATACTTTTCTCACTCACACACACACACACACACACACACACACACACACACACACACACACACACACACACACACACACAGCAAACAAGTGGGAACCATACTAAAACATCTGCATTAATGGGTCTGTAAGCTGCTTTAGATAAAATCGACCACCCAATGGGATTTGTTGTGCTATCCAAAGTCTAAGATCTCTTTCCAAAGGCACAACCTCTGGTATTTCATTCTCTCCAGTGTCCTGTTTCCAAGGAGACGGGGGACGACATGAAGGTTACGGACATTGAATCCTTAATGTGAAAATGGACTTGCTTTTGAGAGCGAGGAAATATTTGCCATTTATAGTCACGGACAAAAAAAATGGGCACCCGAGAGTACAAGCGCACACCCACACCCACACACACACACACACACACAAACAAGAGGCACTCTGTTAAAAAAAAAAAGGATCAGTGGACTGTCATTGTGCTCGACATCCTGTGACGTCTGTCATTTCCTGTTCCACACCCGACTGTGGCATTTTTTCCCATGAGGGGGGCAGGAACGGGACTCATCTTTTTTTTTTCCAAACCGACTTCTTGTTTGCGCAACATTAGACTTCACCTGTAATTTGTCTATGGGGATGCCTAGAGCCAATTCCTCTAGCTATACGTATATTTCCATCCAGTCTACCTATGAATTCCTATGAATTAATTTTTTCAAGTTGAAAAATGCCACATTTGATACCTTTTCCCACTGGCATCTTGGAGCAACAGCCATTCGATATATCAGCGTTCGGGAATCGGTCCTCTGTCTTTGCCTGATGTCAGACAGAATAGTCAACTCGTTGCACTCCGTTCCCATCTCCAGTCTGACGTTGCCTCCACTCTAACTGCTTTCCCCTAACCAACCACTAGAGACAAACGTAGCCACCTGAATGTACATCATTTTAAGTCGACACTGGTGCGTAGTAGCCATGCCAACATACTGGTTTCGCTGGGGTTTTAACAGTGGAGCGGTGCGAAGGAAAAACAAACTATGAAGTCGGGCAGTACTTTGAATCGACTTGGAACAGCCTCAATAGCAGCATCTATCTTGTGTATAATGGCCACCATTGTTGTTATTACTCCTCCTTGGCTCCGGTGCACAGCTGACAATGCTGTTAGTCCCACCCGTGGTAATGATTGGCTAATTGTTTGATCGTCTGATGTGCGGGTAGTACAGGATGTTGTCTTGCTATAAAGCCCGCTGAGGCAAATTTGTAATTTGTGATAATGGGCGTATACAAATAAATAAACTGACTTGACTTATCGTTAGTCCCCCCGCGGCGCTCATTGGATAATCGCTTTTTCAACCGAGAAACCGCTGTTTCGTGTCATGATGCCAGACCAGAAGAATCCGTCCACTCGGGGGAGTGGGCGGATTCAAAGGTCTGGACCCAGGCAACCTCTACCTGCTATCTTTCACTGGTTCCAGCAGGTCCAAATGGCGCCATTGGGTGCCATTCTCTTTGAATAATTGGCACCTAGCTAAAATATGCACGCAAACGCCGAATTATCTTGCCAGCGTTACACCAAAATCTGTGATTGTCGGAAATTGTGACCTGCACGTGAACACTTTCTGTGTTCAGGGTCACATCCGTTTCAAGTAAAACGCTGAAAACAAACTGTGGTGACTACCACATGATGCCAAATCCACCAAAAACGGAGGAGATTAAGGATAACCACTTTAAGGTGCATTTCCACCAGATTTGTTTAAGCAAATATAACTCGTACTGTGTCCTGTGTGTCATATGGCCATACTTCAACAACCACCAGGAAAAATGAACTGGTCTAGACAAAGAAATGGCTGATCATGTGACTAAATTCTATTCACGTTTAATTTTTGGTTCGTCAAACGTGTGTCCGTTGCTATTTATCACGTTCCTTCAAATTGGATGAAAAGCTTCATCCATCTCAGGCGAGCATAACATCTTTGAAGCAAATTTGGGGGAATTCACTTGACATTTGCTGTTTGTCAAGTCTTTTTTCTTCGAAACGACAAACTTCACATGGAAACACTCGAGTGGAGATGCGAGTTTCCACCATCTCCCGTCTCTTTGTCTCTAGGTCCTAATCTCCCTCCATGTCACAGTTGCAGGATGGGGGGGGGGGGATAGTGAGGTCATCCCAATCCCCTCTAGAAAATTCCAGTCCTGTGGAATTTCTCCCTGCGACACCCCCAGGGGCCCCCCCTCCTTCTTATTTCTGAGAAGGGAGAGAGGGGAAGACTCCCGGCACAAAGGGGAGCATTGATCTGCTGGACAAGTTTTCTGCTGAGGTGGTTTGTGTTCCAGCCCTCACGCTGGCCCGGCCTTTCATGGTTTAGTGACCAAGCGGCGTTCCTCTTTTTACCGTCGTACCTCGCTCCCTTGGGCCTGAGCGTCTCCTCTATTTATCTGACCAGGGTCGACTGATTTCATAGATTTATCAGAATGGGGTTTATTCAAAGGTGTGTTCCTCGTGTTGGCGTAGTATGGCCTTGTGAAATACTTCGGCCAACCTGTGTGGAGCATTCGTTCATCTGTTGCTCTGCTTTATGACTTTGTTTTATTGACTCAATCTGAGAAACGCGACACGTTGAACATTTAAAAGAATAATGAGCCCTCTGGATGTGTGCTTGTGGGAAGCGTGATGTTTTTCTGAGCAACTTCGAGCGCAGTCTTGCCAGGGGTGTGGGTGGTAATGGCTGGAGACTCAGCCTGCCAAATCTCTTCCCTCCCCCCCGCCCCCAACCCCCCAAACATAAACCCATGAAATTAACATCTTAACTTTCTCCAAAACAATCCACATCATTTACTCCCTCTCTCTCTGACTCCATCTCCTTTAAGCTTACTATCTCACCCAGTCTCTCTAAAACGGCTGTCTGTGTCACGTTTTCATCCCTGAGATCTTTGGGAAAACACAAAAGGCCACGGTTGTGTTTTTCTCCTCTGTTCGGCTGTAGTCTGAAAACTTATGTCCTTACAGGGAGACTTCGCATCCACTCCCCCTCTGAATCATAATCCCTTTACCGTATCTTCCTCTGGTATCCACACTGATATTATTTTAACGTGATCTTCAAAAAATGTTCTCTGTGGGGGAACGTCTGGGTAGCGTAGCGGTCTATTCCGTTGCCTACCAACACGGGGATCGTCAGTTCGAATCCCTGTGTTACCTCTGGCTTGGTCGGGCATCCGTACGGAGACGGTTGGTTTTGTCTGCGGGTGGGAAGCCGGATGTGGGTATGTGTCCTGGTCGCTACACTAGCGCCTCCTCTGATGGGTCGGGGCACCTGTTCGGGGGGAGGGGGAACTGGGGGGAATAGCGTGATCCTTCCACGTGTTACGTCCCCCCTGGTGAAACTCCTCACTGTCAGGTGAAAAGAAGCGGCTGGCGACTCCACATGTATCGGAGGAGGCATGTGGTAGTTTGCAGCCCTCCCCGGATCAGCAGAGGGAGTGGAGCAGCAACCAGGACAGCTCGGAAGAGTGGGGGAATTGGCCAGATACAGTTGGGGAGAAAAGGGGGGGAAATAAATAAATAAAATGTTCTCTGTGGCGTCCTGGTGGCTTAGCCATTTAAGTGCCAGGCTTGATCATATTGGTTGGTTCGAATCCCGCCACAGGTCCTTTGCTACATGTCTTCCCTAACTCCCTTCGTGTACATCTTGTGTCCTGACTAGTAAATGCTATAATGCCAAAAACATAGCTTCTTCTGGGGTCACAGAAGCATTGTATTGCCACGCTCCTTACTGTGGGTTTGGTGTAATGTTAGCGATCTACACGCTACAGCTTGCTTTACCATCTACTGTACTCATCATAACTCTTGTCCGTCACACTGTATAAAAAGCATCACATGGGTGTAGCCCGGCGGGCGGGTATTGGTCGGGTGTGCCGATTGACCTACCCCAAAAACAAAGGCTCCAAAAAGTCTAACTAAAGTTTATTCAATTAAACCAAGCGGCAGTTACCTTAGGAAAAAATAAGCTCATAATCACTACCGCATGATGGTTCTGAAATATCAATTATTGGAGATCATCTGACTACAAGTTTCAGTGTACTATAAAGTGCATTTGTAGTCATAGCAGGGCAAAGACTGGCTTGCATAAAATACGCTGTGCTTGGAATAACACGGTCCACTTTTTTTGGGGGGGGGGGCTTTTAGTAGGCTGACTACAACCTGGCATTATCTAAGAGGCTTGCGATGGATGAACCCCTACATCTAAATCTATACAAATCTGCATGAAACAGCCACGCCCACGAACCACTGTGAGGCCAGGAGACAAAACCACGAAGGCACTCAACACCCCCAAGGCCGCCACTGACCCGTAAAACAACCGTCACCCAGTCGCCGCAGCTGTGTTAAGTCTCGGCCAATCTAGACAGCTGTGAAAGATGAGCTCAGTGTGATGGACCTTTTCAGCGGAGTTTTCTAATCACCACGCTTCCCCTCTGGGACAGGTCTGGATGGAAAGCGGAGGGACCTTCGATAAGAAAGGCAGAAAGATGGATGACACCTGGGGGAATCCATCTTGGTTTCCACTGTACACCCCCCCTCCAAATAAAAATCCATCCAATGTGTAGTGTATTGAGTGGCGAAATCCCAAGATTTGAGGATTTGGACCAACTGACAACAGCCATAGGCTGTGGGAAATCTGAGTGGAAATATGTAAGCAACTAGTTTGAGGGACGACAACAACTGGCAGACAAACATCATGAATTTATGATGCATGGCTCTTCAGCGAATAGAAACTCATCTTTTATAAACAAGTGTAAAAGTCAAGTTGTTTCGCTGGATGGAAAACCCATTCTATTGTACATCTTAAGCATTCCAGATGCGTCAAGGAAAAGAAAGATAAGCCATAGGGAGGGGTGATGGGGGCTGCGGATGTAGTCACTTCTTTTTGTTGTTGTTTTTCAAAACAAAGCCCAAATCCTGCCAAGGTTTCCCTGCACCAATAACCAACACATCTTCACGGCCTTGCCACTGTCATTATCACGTTTTCACCAGTCAAGATCCTTCCTCACTTATCTGGCCGAGAGAGAGAGAGAGAGAGAGAGCAGTTTCTTGTGACCCTGTTGACCGTCTCTGTGCCATTGCATCCCTCAGATGTGGAATGTGGAATGTACTTCCTCTTGCCCTCCTCTACCACTTATGGGGTCTTCCTGTATCCCAAGCAATCGTGTAGGTCAAAGGTCAGACATACTGTAAAGTTGATCCATTGAATTCTCAACACATGCGAGTTGGCATGCGATTCCCTGACAATTTCTTTCTTCACCTCTGTTTTTTTTAAGAACTCCCCCTGTACACTGTTTTTTCTATAAGAAACTATAAGAGTTTTAAAGGGTTTTCTCTCCTTGCAGTCAATAACTGCTTTGGGAAACTCCGAATTAGAGGAAAGGTTTTCACTGTAGACGTCCACAGAATTAATAAGAGACTTTATAATAAAAAAAAAATTTTTTTTTTACCAATTAGCTCATTTTCCAAGCCGTCCCGGTCGCTGCCCCACCCCCTACGTGTGGAATCGCCAGCCGCTTCTTTTCACCTGACAGTGAGGAGTTTTGCCAGGGGGACGTAGCATGTGGGAGGATCACACTACTTCCCCTAGTCCCCCCCCCGCCGGACAGGCACCCTGGCTGACCAGGACACATACCCGCATCCGGCTTCCCGCCCGCAGACACGGCCAATTGTGTGTGTAGGGACGCCCGACCAAGCCGGAGGTCTATAGTAACTTTATCCATAGGGGTTTCATTGAAGAATCATGAAACAAAAATCTGAATGACTGTCTGGATTTACCAGCTCTGCTAACTGACTACTTCATCACGAGGAACCACATCCCCCTGGTCTTTCACACCAAACCCATTACCTCATTAAAAGGCTGATGTTTAGTCTATCTCTTACCGCCTGCTTTCACAACATCAGCACTGCGTCCTTTTCTTCCCTTTTTGTTGATTTTCCCTCTCCCTAATGGGACTCCCACACTCTTGAGACACCCTCCAAGATGACCTCTTCATTCATAGAGGTTAATGGTGTGAATTACACCACATGCGCTATCACAATGTGTGATAAGCTATGTGTAACTCCTCTGGGAGAAGAGAGACTAGGTCCCGTTTGCTTTAAGCTACTGAGGCCATGTCCACACTAATCCAGAGAACATTGGGAAAACGCGTGTTGAAATCAGGTGAAAAGTTTTCCGCCCACACTCGGGCTTTCAGATCATTTTCAAGAAGTTTGCAGCCCACACCGAAATGACGAAAACAACAGAAAGACGCTTAAGTTGTTTGTATTGTGCATATGCAGCCCACTTCAGCCAGCAGCATTACCCCATTCCCAGCAAGCGGCTTTTGCCATTGCGGTTTCCAAAGAGCTCAGTTTCCCCTGTCCACACCACAACACCAGGCTGGCATTTTTAAATGGATCCACTTTGGAAAAGTTTTCAAATGATACATTTTCATTGGCTGAAAACATCTGTTTAGTGTGGACGGAAGGCTAAAATGGAGATGTCCCAAGTATTTCTCACGGATTAATCCCCGTGCGGGACTTGCCAGTGAACTGCATGTATCCTACACTTCACACAAGTGTGTTGCATTGTTGTGATGCTTTCATTTCTCCAGGATAGCCCACAGAAGGCTTATCTTGATACACCACATTAACAGCTATGCAGAACGGGAGACACGTGACAGAGGTTCAGAGAGAGAGAGAGAGAGAGAGAGAGAGAGAGAGGTTCATGGATGGGACTTACCCTGGCGCCCTTCTCCGGGAAACATTTACAGCCTCCACTGCAGTCTCTTCCCCCACATGGGCCACTGTGTTTCTTCCCGCCCTGCCATAAAGAACACAGATGATGGTCAAATTGGAGTTGGGTAACAGTAGCCCAAGGTATCCAGTATATAGCCGAGAATGCACATAAACGCCACCATAACAATTAGTTCTTACGGGGCCCGTCACATGTTAATACATGTGAGAACGGTGTCCACGTGATTGGCGCGACTGTATTTTGCTCGTCTCACTCTCCATGCAGTCATATGGGACGGAGCTTATGGGAAATAGTTGTGTGCTGCAGGTGTGACAGGTTGTGGATTTGTACTGTGAGGTTTACAAAGTCATTTGTTGGTTATGTCTGTGGTTTCTATTGCCTCAGTGTGGGTGACTGACTGTCAGTGTGCTTTCTGATCTGTTGTGTCTGGTGCGGATGTTTTGGATGTGGTTCAGATTACTCATAAGGGACATCCAGGCACAGTGGACAACCATGTGTCCGTGACACGTGTATTCCATTCTTCAGGGCCGTGGGGTCTGGCCCCCGACATGGAGAATGTGTCTGGGAGAAAATTCCACAAAAAAGACCTGCCATTAAGACATTAGAGCTGCATACGATAAAAAACCACCACATCACCACTACCACCACCAAGGGCCCCCAACTGGGTTAGACAGGACAAAAACATGTGGCTCATGGCCAGAGGTCACTGTGGACAAGATGTGTTCAAAGAAAAGAGAAACACAAACAGGATTTTGCAGCTCACAGGTCGGTGGTGTCAAGATGCTGATAGATGTCTTGGACAAGCTAGTCCTGGGACGTGTGAAAGATGAAATAGAGGACACTACAGAGTAGTTCTGTTTTTCTGGTGGGTCAAATAAATACCAAATCACAATGCAAAGGCCTGTTTGAAATCACCATATCATTGTCATTACTACATCTTTGACTCACTACAGCCATAGAGACGATTCCTTCTGTCTGAAGACCTGACATGACTGTGGACATAATAGTAAGTGCTGGAGAGACATGGCAGACAAGTATTAACACTCATCACTGCAAAACAGATGCGATTTAAAACAGCATCTTTGCTTGCATGTATAACTGGAACACATCAATGATCCAAATGTCCTTTAAATAGCACTACAGTTTTAAACACTGACTCTTAAGACCCTTGAGCAGTTGACCTCAACCATTTCATTTCATTGCATGACTGAAGACAAAGCATTTGAATGGTCTGAAAAGTTCCCTTGAGTCCCCTCCCCCTCCCATGGAACCAGAGAATGAATAGTAATGATAGGAAAAAATACACGGAGCATTTAACTCCCAAGTGTCCCCAGTTTGAAAAGACTTTTCACTGACTATAACGTTGCTTGTTTGAGTGGCGCCTTGAGTTTACAGACAATTAAAAAGAGGCTCCATCTTGGCGCTTTATCTCATGGGGTCATGATCCTGTGCCTGCCTACATCTCCCACCTACAAGTCCATACCATAGCTTGCATCGACAGCAGATGCCTCAATGCCCCCCCCAGTCTGCCCCACACATAGAAAAAAAAGAATCATTCAAAACGGCTAATTTATGTCCACAATGGCAACTAAGTGGCGGCTAAATAATCAGAATAATTCTCCTTCATCATTCAGACACGAGATTCCAACAGCCTGAACTGACAAAGACCACATTGAGAGTTTCCTCGCACACAAAGACCCTCTTTTACTCGTGAGACCATGTCCTTTAATGATCTTCTATCGCCATGTCTCAAAAGAGCCTCTTCACTCCATTATGGAGCAGTCATAGTTGAATTCTCCCCTTAACTCTGTCAGTGGATCTGAGGGGATGCCTTTCAAATTGCTGCTTCATGTATCTGAGACACGGCATGATGTGACGTAATGGGGTTTGTTCAGACAACACACCACGGCGGTAAACTCATTCCACTCGTAACTATCTGTAATCTCCATCCCTTGCGCTTAAATTATGATGTACCTCGGAATTTACTGAAAGGGCATTCCTTTTGTACAGCGTACAACTCGCTTAACTTAAAAATCCAGTCCAACAATTTTGATTCAGCCAGACAAGTATTTTTGTGGAATATTACATTTGGAAGTGTATTTTTTTTTCAGTTTCAGAAGTATCATTTGATTTGTTATAACCGTTTTAGTGTCCCCTTTCTGAACACTGCCAATTCTCAGGAGTTTGAGGGGACATAGCCCTGAGTTCACAAGACTACTGATAGCTAGCTAGTTAGCTAACTAACTTGCATGATGTTGCTAGGCAACTATTTACAAACAGACAGGTGACGACAATTCACTTACTGTCCAATCAAATCAATGTATAAAATGATGCAGTTTATTTCTAGACGCATATTTTTTTTCCTCCTGAAACCGTTTAAACTATGTTAAAAACCGGTGGATTTTTGTCTCAGAGGTCTTTTAGTCACATTTTCATCACAGCAACAGTTCTGAAATTCTGGATAACTTTACATCAACAAACCCTCTGATTGAGTCCGCGGTGGTGTAGCGGTCTAAGCATCGGCTTTGTGTCGATGCAGTTGCCCACTGGGGACCGGGGTTCGCGTCCCGGTCTCGTCAGATCCGACTATGGCCGGACTCGATGAAGCAGCAATAATTGGCAATGCTGTCTTCGGTAGGGGGGCGGAGTTGGCTTGTGTTTGTCACATGAATGCGTCTCTATGTGTGTCAGAAAAAGCAGTGGTTCGGCCTGGATTCGCCTTGTCACGAAAGTAGGGAGGCGTCTCCTTCCAGACTGCCGGCCGGGGAGACGCAGTTGGCAAATGCATGCAATACGAGGGTGGGCGTTTGAACTAAAATAGGGATCAATTGGCCACTAAATTGGGAGAAATCAGAAATCAATTTAGAAGAACAAACCCTCTGATAAAAACATAAGATTGGACCGGATCTTAAACTCTCAGGGAAAATAAGACAAATGGAAACAGGAGATCGCGTCAGATGACAATCCCGACAGAGATGCGAGGGAGGAGGTGTTGCGTGACCCCGCTTGACACAAAAGTGGAATTTCAAAACCCGGACAATAGGCTGTGTCACCTCCGGAGGGACACACAAAGGACGGATCTCCATTCCCCCAAAAGGCCGTCACGTGGTGTTTGGCCATGCAAAATCCATTAGAGTTAACGGTTTACAGACTTAAAATAGTTGATGACTGATTTAGCTGGAGACAATGGGATTCTGTTACAGTATCCTGTTTCCCCCGCCCACCTTCACAACAACCCACTCTTTCCAAAATCACCTTTCCATGCATGGTGTACAACACTAATTTTAATATTGTCAAGGAAGCACCTTGTGTTTCTATGTGCATTAGCGCCTTCGGCTACCTGTATGTGACGGTGTCTGTACTTGCAAAAACAAGCTTCAACGATGTTTCCATCATGTCAGGAAAATGAAGCTACAGCAAGTTGAAAATGAAGTTGATCCTATCAAATTGTATCATGCTACCAAGTGTTTGGTGAATTGATGAGGTTTCAAGCACTAGACTGCTAGCAAAATATTTAAAGCTACAGTCATGCAAAGCTACGAGGCTAGGACTGGACAGTATTGATGGTTAAAACGGAATATCGGAAATGTGATGATATTTTGGGGATGATTTTTGGTGGTTTACACACAAGAAAAATGGGATAAATGATCATTAGTAATGTGGATACGATGACCAAGCAGGGCGAGACGTTCATTGTTAGTCTCGCTCAACCAAAACAGTCGAATAAGTTCAGAAGTTTGTTCCACTTTACTGTAATGCAGCTTTAAGACCACGACACATCTAGTTTAATATCACAATGTCGACATCACAGTATATCGATATATTTGGCCTAGCTTTATCAGACATCAGCATGCACACATGAGCACTAACACATTTTCATCAAATATAACACTGGTCAGGAATCGCTCTGATAGTTTAAAAGTGAATTTGAAGCCTTAACAAGCTTTAATAACATAACAGTGCCTTTATGCTACGATTTAATTTTGTGCCTTGTGATGACTGAGCTAGAGAGTACCTGAAGCTACAATGACGAACCAGAGAAGGTTGAATCAGTGACTACGTTTACATGCACAGTTAAGTCGAGCTA
This sequence comes from Lampris incognitus, assembly GCF_029633865.1. Classification (NCBI taxonomy): domain Eukaryota; kingdom Metazoa; phylum Chordata; class Actinopteri; order Lampriformes; family Lampridae; genus Lampris; species Lampris incognitus. The sequence goes on along the minus strand of NC_079221.1, from coordinate 9,929,973 downwards.
CCGTTATAGCTTGATTAGGCCATGTAATTGGACTACCGTCGTTGTCCCAGTATACAGGAACCGGGGAAGAATCGATTTATTGACGGAAGTATGTCCCACCCCGGTACAGTAAGTGGCGATATGTCCCCTTTCAGCTGGTAGCTACTGGTTGAAAGACCGCCGCGAGGACTATGGCTCATGCGCAGAATGCGTAGGCCAGTACGGGGCCGATTGACGCGTATACATGCCAGAGTAAATCGATCCCCAGCTGCATTATCTAAGTGTGTTAGTCCGACTTCGAGAAATTCGATTTAGTACGATTTCACTCGGACTAACATGTTTACATGTATTTTAAAAAGTCCAGTTTTAGTCGGACTAACACAATAAATCGACTTTTTCTAACATCATGCAAACATAATCAGTTCATGTGGACACAACATTTATTGAGAGAAACGTTTATCACTCGTCTAAGTGACCTCTTCAGTCTAAACTGACTGCAGATGTCCCCACCCTTATAAACAATACAGTGGCATAACGACCGAAAGCAATGACCAGTTTCATTTGCAAATATGGGCGTGACCATTAACTAGAGTTACAATGACCTTGTGTTCTATTCACAGAGGATTGGGGAATGGTTGCAATCACAGCATTGTAAGATGTTGACAGGTGTACTCTTAGCCCCCCCCCCCGCCCAGGGATGGTCGTCCCCTCTTCACATAGATGGCCTCTTTTGACTCCCCATTCAAACCAGTGTTCCCCCCTATCAAGGATGTGCACATCCTCATCCCTGAAAGATTGGCCACTGGCCTGTAGATGGGTGTAGACTGTGGAGTCCTGGCCTGATGCATTAGCTCTCCTGTGTTGTGCTCCTGTGAACTACCATCCCTGAACTTGGGGGGGGGGGCTAAGAGTACATCTGTCGCCATCTTACAATGATGTGATTGCAACCATTCCCAAATCCTCTGTGAATAGTACACATGGCCATTGAAGCTCTAGTTAATGGTCATGCCCATATTTGCATATGAAACCGATCGTCGGTTTCGGTCGTTATGCAGCTGTATTGTTTATAAGGGGGGGGGGATACCTGCAGTCAGCTGAGACTGAAGAGGTCACTTAGATGAGTGATGAAACCTATCTGTCAATAAACACTGTCCACATGAACTGATTCAACCCTCTCTGATTTTCTTAGCTGGATTATTGAGCATGCACCAAGACACTACACAATAATGGAGTTTTACAAATGCAAACAAATGTCCTTGCAAGAAATGCAGACAGTAGGCAGCGGTGAGCTTGAAGAAGTGAAGTCACTGTGGCACACAGGCAGATGTAGCAGACCAAACTCATAGAAGACATTTACCAACAGAGTACAAAATCAAAAACTGCAGGATCAACCATGCTGTTTTGTTCAGAGGTTGGTAAAGGTCTATAAGATTTCATTTTAAATGGCTCGCTGGGATTTTGAGTGTTCGAACGTCACTTCAATCTTCAGCATCACCACGGGTGTCAGGAAGTTAAACAAAAATGTCAATCTTCAGGACCGTAACGAAGCTTTTTCATTTCCTCTCCAGACAATTTCTGGGTCGTCACTTCCTTGGGATTAGCACCGAAGAGTTGGGTGCACAAAGTGTTCTCCAGCTGTGACACAGACCAGACCAGACCAGGGCAAGACTTAAACCAAATAGTTGCTAACATGCTGGACCAGGTGATGGACCAGACCAGACCACCCAGCAGGGCTGAAGATTTGGCTTGCAGACAACAATCTGAGCAAAAATAAATAAATAAATAAACCTGAGACCTCTATAGGCTCAAGGGCTCACTGCCCAACTCCCAGTCTCAACACTGAGTGCTAGACCACACTCAACAGTGCAGGCCTGTAATGCGAGGAAATTAAGAGGCGGGAGATTCACTGCTAGTGTGTCTGCAGGTGAGCGTTGCTTTCCACTGAAGACATAAACAGAGCCGATGTCATTCTGCAATACTCGTTTCCATGTAAGAAAAACAGTCCGTACGCGTACTGTAAACGCCACAGAGATCGTCGGAGGTGGAAGAACAATTCTTCCCGTTTACTGTGGGAAAGTGGCGTTTATAGTGTGACACTCCAGGGCAGTTCCTGGGAAACAGTCTACTACACCGATTCATCTTTGGTTGCTGGTTTACAATAAAGCCCTCTGGCGCTGATCGTCTTTCATGCCGTATGAAGTACATTTCGGTGGTCTGGGGGAGAGCCACTGTGGTCTGTGTTGCACTGATGGTTTACGGTATGTACGCACACACAAACATGCACACACACATATGCAAACACATAGGCATGCTATCATCACAGCTAAAACGCCCACGTGCGGTCCACAAACACACATCCAAATTACAACCAGGTGAAGTGAAACTACATTCCAGTCATATTCAGACCCACTGACATATCTGTGCGCTGCCGTCAGCACGACAACAAAGGTATCGAACACTCTTCTCCCCAAAACGTGAGAGTTTCCCAGACAGTGTTGACCGCTGCCCCATAAAAAGATCAGAACGGCAGAGGCAAGACTGAACGCATCTGAGCAACAGGCCCCTTGTTTCATTCTGACATGCACACACACGTGTGTGTGTGTGTGCACTCTTATGTAGCTCACACATGTGAATGTGTTTATGGCTGTTTGTACATCTAACTGTCTAACAATGCTTGCCCGCATGAATAGCAGCAGTGATGGAAAATGTATCCTGATCATGTTGTGTGTGTGTGTGTTTGTGTGTGTGTGTGTAGAGATAAGTGTGTGTGTGCGTGTGTGTGTGTGCGCGTGCGCGCAGAGGGGTGTGTGTGTGTGTGTATAGAAAGATGTGTGTTTGTGCGTGTGTGTGTAGAGATAAGTATGTGTGTGTGTGTATAGAGAGATGTATGTGTGTGTTTGTGCGTGTGTGTAGGGATGTGTGTGTGTGTTTGTGCGTGTGTGTAGGGATGTGTGTAGAGATAAGTGTGTGTCTGTGCGTATGTGTAGAGATATGTGTGTGTGTGTGTGTGTGTGTGTAGAGAAGTATGTATATGTGTGTGTGTAGGGATGTGTATAGAGATGTGCATGTGTGTGTGTAGAGATGCATGTGTGTGTGTGTAAAGACGTGTGTGTGTGCATGTGTGTAGGGATGTGTGTGTGTATGTGTGTAGGGATGTGTGTGTGTTTGTGTAAAGACGTGTGTGTGTAGAGATGTGCGTGTGTTTGTGTAAAGACGTGTGTGTGTGTGTGTGTGTGTGTAGGGATGTGTGTGTGTATGTGTGTAGGGATGTGTGTGTGTGTGTGTGTGTAGAGATGTGCGTGTGTGTGTGTAAAGACGTGTGTGTGTGTGTGTGCGTGTGTAGATGTGTGAGTGAAAGAGGTGAGGTGTGTGTATGTGGCTAGGTGGTCTTGACAGAAGGGCCGGCGTGGTTAAATTAAGCCTCTCTTAATGAGACATGCTTTTTGTGTGTAGCCTCCCCGTTCTTTATGGCTGCGCTGGAGCCCGACTCCCATCCGCACCCAACTCCTCCAACATGAATGAAGTAAATCACTCTGGGGAAACAACACACATTACCCCCCCCCCCGCCTCCCCCTGCTCTCTCTGACACAAGAAACACACAATCACCACCGTACTGTCATTAAGAGACAGACATGTATTTCTTTAATGGTGCTGGGAGTCTGGGGGGGGTGCTCACTATCTAGCTTTTATACAATATGAGTCTTTAGATTGTGGATTTATGTGTCTAAAGGTGATGTAGTGCTCGAGACATCACAGTATTTCTTGGCCTTTAGCTTTCTGAATAAACACAATTTCCTTTTCTGGCGTGGCTGGAAATTTAGTCTTTAAAAAAATTATATATATATATATATATCATCATCATGACATTATCAGAGCGAGCATCCAGCCGCGCTCTGAGCCGTCGCTGGTTTGTGTGGTCTACTTGTGGTCTGCTTGACTCACCACGGTTGTAATTTATCTAGTTAATATACACGGAAGGCTCGGGTTTACGCCAGACCACATCCCACAGCTTCCTTGAAAATGTCAGATCTAGCAAAGATCAGCACGGGGACCTCGGGCACGACGGTGAGACGATGATGAGCCCGCAAGATAAGACCGACGTCACACACGGAAAGATAACAACAAGAGTCGCTTCGGAGAGACTGATACAGACAGAGAAGGCCGAACTTGAGGGGGACAGACGCATGCCTCAGAACAGAACGGGAACTTTGTCGTTCTGTTAGGGAGTGATTGCGGAGATCTTAAAAAGAAGACTCCGGTATTTTTTTTTTTTTGGTCTTTTTTAAGCTGAGCCCTGTTTTCCTACCATTAGGGGTCAAACCCAGCGATGGACAGCACAATGTTTTAAATCGATTCAGTGTTGAGCAAGCTAGCATTAGCCGACTGCTACGCACCAAGCTACAATGTACCCCTTCACCAAATAACGTCCAATAAAACAGCTTTTTTGTATGGATTTCCCCCCCTTTTTCTCCCCAATTGTACTTGTCTAATTACCCCACTCTTCCGAGCTGTCCCGGTAGCTGTTTCACCCCCTCTGCCGATCCGGGCAGGGCTGCAGACTACCACATGCCTCCTCCGATACATGTGGAGTCGCCAGCCGCTTCTTTTCACCTGACAGTGAGGAGTTTCGCCAGGGGGACGTAGCACGTGGGCGGATCAAGCTATTCCCCCCCAGTTTCCCCTCCCCCCTGAACAGGCGCCCCGACCGGCCAGAGGAGGCGCTAGTGCAGCAACCAGGACACACACCCACATCCGGCTTCCCCACCCGCAGAGCGCAGACACGGCCAAATGTGTCTGTAGGGACGCCCGACCAAGCCGGAGGTAACACGGGGATTCGAACCGTGTTGGTTGGCTATGCTACCCGGACGCCCTCAAAAGAGCTCTTTTTTTGGCACCAGTAGACTCAGATTGTTATGAGAAGTGTCTGCAGACACTTTAGACAATCCCTGCACAGTCGGTCATTACAGTGACAGACCTTTTTTTACATTTTCTGTACTATGTTTCTCTCCATCTCTGTTGCACTTCCACTTTTATCTTCCCGCAGCATTTTACTCCCTGCAGGATTACAGAGCAAGACTTCTGCCCTAGGTTAGAGATGGGCTGATATCTATATAATGCCTTGATTAATATTGTGGCTAAGGCTTTTTACACTCCTCTCATAACATTCTGAGCCCGTTAGGGCCAAGAGAAAAACTATTTTGGCAGACATTATTTGGTGAGGACTTACACTGCAGGTGGCGCATAGGAGTCCACTGACACTGTCTTGCTCAGCATTGAATTAATTCAAAAGATCCTGCTGCCCATCGCTTGCTTTTAATCCAAACAACGGGGCTTTGGTTAAAAAACGCTGGAGTTTTTCCATTAAGGCTTTTGCCTCTAGCGGAAGAGTCAGTCAACACCATAACCCAAACCCTCAGCATCATGGGAGCGTTCGGAGTCCTTCAGAGGAGTCGAGAACTACTGATAATGAGCACAATGATCACATTATAGGTCGGGAAAATAATAGGAGTTATCATTTCCAGGTGGTTCAAACCATCTTCAGTGTCACAAACAACTCCCTCCTTTACACACACACACACACACACACACACACACACACACACACAGACAGAGGAAGAGTATGTGTGGGGGAGAGAGAGCGGGAGAGAGACCATGACGTTGACACAAGGCTGCACATTCCACATATCTCCAGGCAAATCACTCACTAGACATCCCATAATCCCATCAGCTCATTAATTTGTCTCCAACTATTAACATTACTTAGAAGGGTTTATGGAGAGCAGACCTAAGGCGGCTTTCTTCTTCCTCGAAACGTTTTAGAGAGGGGCTCAACGAAACGAAGAATGATGTAATCCAAACGAATTAAATGGATCTCCCCTTTCCTTGGGTAATTTGCCTCACTGACCACTCGTGTTTGGTTTGCAGATCCCAGATAAACCTGCATGAGACCGGGAAGGCGGGAGTTAAACACCCAAGTATTTGCAGATGTCAACCCTTGATGTCACCAGCAGCTCTTCCGACAGCCATCCCCCCTCCCTCTAAAGGTGATGGGTACGACAGATCGCCTCCGCGAGACTGCGTCTCAGTTTACGCACATGAAACAACCGAGTGGGGCGTAAACGGTGTTTGTGTTCGGCTCCCCAACGCTCCAGAGATCAAATGAAGCCACATCAGAGACTGTCGTGGGTCAGGATCGCTGCTTGATCTTGGATAGGTGGTGACACCATCCTTACCCCATCTCTAAGTCACCCCGTCGGGGAGGACGACGTTGAGGAAATTGAGCAGAGGGGGTGTCAGTTATGGCTGTTTTCAAGGGCCGAGTCAAGGGGTCGGTAACCAGATCCTCCTCCATGAGGACACATGGCTGAACAGAGCGGTGGCAGTGACCGTTGCCCGGCTTCAGTTGGGACCCGACCTTTGTCCTCGCTGTCTTTGACTGCTGTCCGGGGGATTTCCGGATGCGAAGCACCTCATGAACCTGAACTAACTCACTCACTCACAAACTGGTCTCAAGTTTAAATGTCGGCCTACTGTCTGTCCAAACGTTTTGGTCACTGCCGTCAAGGGACGGCTGTGACCAAAACGTTTGGGATTGAGGGCATCTAAAAATGTATCCTGTTGTATGACATCAGAGATTTGTTTTTTTATTTGATGGCTGGTGCTAAAAAAAATTTTTTTTGGGGGGGGGGCGCAATTTACCTTGGTGCAGCACACCTGACAGCTGCTTTAATGTCCACACAGTCACAGAGTTAGTAAGAAGGCCAATGTAGCCTATAGATTTTATCAGGGTTCGTAGATGGTGGATGATTGACAGTCGAGACGAGGCGCCGTGGTGGGTGTGAACATGATTGACAGCCACGAGAACTGTCCAATCACATTGGATAAAAAAACATTAAAATGATACCAATTCACTGCCAATAAAAGTGAGCGTGTTTGGGGCGCACAGAACTGTGCCCCCTGGAAAATCTGAAGGAACCAATCAGACAGCAGCCTCAGGTCACCTGCTCGCCACAAGTTTGAGGGCTTACATAAGGTGTCATTTGGCCGGCGCCCCTCACGCAGGAAGTACATGTATTCAGACAGAAATCAACCAAACACCATTTGGACCAATATTTAATAGCTGCTGACCGGCGCTCACAGACTGAAAAACACTTTTATTTCATAATTATTACACAACTAAATGATATTTAACATGTTTAAGTAGATTTTCATCGCTTGATACTTGAAGGGGGCGGCGCCCCAGTACCCTGTACTGGCCTGCCGCCACTGCAAGATACTGATGTAGGCAGAGAGCAGCACTAAGGCTGTTACAACGTGCAGCAGGTTAGCAGCAGAGATGCAGGTTGTGGTATGCGGCTCGGGGAGAAGAGCCACCTGTCTCAAGCGTGCGCTCTTATTGAGACGGACTGACGAGAAAGTTTACAATCTGTGTGAGTGTGTGTGTGTGTGAAAGACAGAGACATACAGAGAGAGAGAGAGACAGAGAGCATATATCAACACATTGATTTCACAAGGTTACAGCTGCACCTCTTCTCACTAATGACGTAGTAAAAGACCTCAGCTAACGGAGGAGGCATGAACTTGCTGAGGCTAAAACACCAGTTGCCAAACATCTGGCAGCTTTCACCACTGAACTACAGGAAGAATTACTGTATGTGTGTGACACACACACACACACACACACACACACACACACACACACACACACACACACACACACACACACACACACACACACACACACACGTTCATATGTATATTGTGTATATATGTAACATGTCTTGGAGCAAATCTGCCTCTTCTCTTGGTGTCGGAGGGGTACAGTACTGGACGTGTACTATTCCCCACGCCACGTGAAAACCATCAACGTGTTGGATTTATGGTCAGCGTTAAAGAATCTCGACAACCCTGCCACCCAGAGACGGCGACGGCTGAGCCATGTCCCGCTAATGAAGTTTGGCATCCGCAGGCCGTCCTACATGTTGTAGTTCAAGTCCTGTTAACTGCCCATGACCAGTTCATGACTGACCGGGCTCTACGTGGCTCCGGGGAACTGAGGCCCAAGTCAAGGATTTGTGATTTGACAAAAGAATATATTGTGTGCGTCTGTGTGAGCGAGAGATGAAGTCCTTGAAAGATATCTTGAATGTCATGAAAAGTGTACTCTGACCGGATCAGCACAAACACTATAACGTAACGCGTTCCGAGTCCCTGTCGAGGTGGCAGGCCTGACGCTTGACTGACGGCTCAGAATTTCTGTCGCCGAGACAAACTCCAAACCGACTGCTCTCCGGGGTCGTGCGCTTCTGGGGCGTTTTGCTCTCGGACGGTAAGATGCTTATTTTCCTGCTGATTTCTCTCCATTGTCGTCAGCCTCGCAGTGCAGTGGCCCACACGAGGGGCCGACACAAAAGACCCCGCAGACCCAACGGCTGGTACTCTCATACGACCCAGACTATAAAGGGATAGACTGAGGGTGCGCTTGTTCTGCTGCATAAAAGAGCGAAGAAATATGTCTGAATGACCCCTATGACTGCACAGGCTGTGTGTGGCAGCGGCGGTTGTGTGCGTGTGTGTGTGTGTGTGTGTGTGTGTGTGTGTGTGTGAGGGGTGGGTACATGAAACCATAAACCTGTGTAGGTGAGTATACACCCCCCCACCCTTCCACACACACACACACACACTGTTGTCATTAGTCTGGGTGACTCACATGAGGGCAGTGGGGGCAACTAACCATTCGGATGTGAACATAATAGACACCCATGCATGGTGTCACACACACACACACACACTAAAATACTTGTACAAGTCGGTAGGAAATCTCAGCCAGAGGAAACACACAAACGTGATCGCACGTGTTTGCTCTTTCCCTTCACCAACAAGTTTGGTCTTTTGTTAAAAAGCAAATCCTCTTTTTACTTCGCACACCTTGAACGCACCGTTCGATTCCCAGCTCATTTTGTCCGGTCTTCCATCTTTTCACACAACTGACACAAACTCGACAAGACCCCGAACAGCCTGAAAAGTAGGGCAGCGTGTCAGACGGGGGCGTTTGTATTTCCAGCTCCGGCTTGGCCTTCCGGCGATAGTTTAATATAGAATAGCACAAAATGATCAGATACGGGAGTAAAACAAACACATGTGCAAGCAGGGACACGGACAAACACACTCGCAGTTGTACACACCAACACGCAGGCGCAGACGCGCACTCTCTGCACAATTTTGAGAGCAAAACCGTCAAATAAAAGGGTGTTTGTGTTGGCGTTGGTTCGATTTCAGAGGGGTATCTTGATGAAGCATTTCATCTTCCATAAAAGGCCTCCGTTTTGGTGATGAGTGAAAGTCTCCTGACTCACTCCTTATTGGGGGCGATGTTGCTCGGCCGCTACGGCGCTTCTACTCGCCCGATATCGAGCTGGTCTACACACCCTCGCTTCTGTTCGGCTAAATCGGCTTCCTGCCTCGCCTCTGTCCACTTCCCACGGGACAGGGAATATGCTGCTGTCTAGACCAGATGTGCACTTGTGGTCCAACACTAACACACACACACACACACACACACACACACACACAAACATACCATGAAAAATGGGTGACAGGAGTATGGGTGACTGTACAGAGGCATAAGGGACAATTAGAGAGAAATTACCACAAATGAGAGATTATCTTTCATTGCCCTTGTTTTTACCTCCCCCTCCTTCTCGACCGTTGCGGTGGAGAGAGGCCGGTATGCGAACCGCCATGAGACCGGACCAAGAAATGAAAGACTTCCCATATTCACATGCACGGATGGAGCGGGCGTGGAACGCACGCCACACGGTATTGTGAGAGGAAGAGACGGAAGCAGAGACGCCCTTGGAAGAAGAAGTATCCTCTGGTGAACTTTCAGCATACCTCCCTCTACGCTTTTATTCTACTCTTGTCGTCCTTCACAAGTTAGACTTGAGACCAGCAATGCACTTAGACTTGTTGAATAGTTTAAGCACTTAGGTAAGTCTTATAGTCAGAACAAAATCAAATCACCAATATTTTCTTAACTTTATTTTATTTATCATGCATTTTGCGTTGCCTCTTTATACTGAAGTAAATCTGGCTATAGAAGGAAGAGTTCAGTTATTTCCATATTTCTCTTTTTTAAAAGAGCTTTCCCCCAGTTCAGCTTCTCTCACGCGATCTTATTTTTCTGATACTCATGATGTCATTACACACACCTATCTACATACAGCAACTTATGAAACCCCGCCCACCATCCCCCCACCCCCCCCTCTTCTCTCCAATTGTACCTGGCCAGTTACCCCACTCTTCCGAGTCGTCCCGGTCGCTGCTCCGCCCCCTCTGCCAATCCAGGGAGGGCTGCAGACTACCACGTGCCTCCTCCGATACATGTGGAGTTGCCAGCCACTTCTTTTCACCTGACAGTGAGGAGTTTCACCAGGGGGGCGTAGCGCATGGGAGGGTCACACTATCCCCCCCCCCCAGTTCCCCCTCCCCCCCAAACAGGCGCCCCGACCGACCGACCAGAGGAGGTGCTAATGTAGCGACTGAGACACATCCCCACACCCGGCTTCCCACCCGCAGACACGGCCAATTGTGTCTGTAGGGACGCCCGACCAAGCCGGAGGTAACACGGGGGTTCAAACTGACGATCCCCATGTTAGTAGGCAACGGAATAGACTGCTATGCCACCCGGATGCCCCCCCGCCGCCCACCATTACCGCCAGACCTCACTTGCATCTGTCACTCCAAGGTCAGCTCATGAATATCAATGAGGACTAGAACACGCCCCCACAACGCTTTAGACCACCGAGAACAGTTATGAAGGTACAAAAACAAGTATAAAGACAAACACTGTTGCTGAATTTTTCTTTATGCCGTTGTTTCATTATGCCATCTTCAAGGTTTTTACACATGAATTACTGATTTTGAGTGTCTCCCCACCCGCCGCCCAATGACTGCTGGGATAGGCTCCGGCATCCCCGCGACCCTGAGAGCAGGATAAGCGGTTAAGATGATGGATGGATGGTCTGACTTTAAGTAAACTTTAAAAATACAGTACTCTTTAAAGTATGCCATTTTTTATAAAGGCAGAGAGGGAGAGGGGGGGGGACGCAGGAAGAGGGACAGTGACATACTGGGAAGGAGAAACAGGAAGAAAAGGAACAAGAAACTATGCAAAGAAAAGGAAAGAAGCAGAGCAGTGTTATGGCTGGAGTATAAACAGAGCTCTGGTTTCTGACCTGGACCTGACACAGCTGGACCCTTCCTCTCTCAGCCAACCTCAGGTCACACACAGACTCAACTCCATTTCCCAGGGGGCCACACATCCAATCAGGACTTCATGCTTGAGTCCAAGCTAAATGGAGCTGGGATTAAGTCCTGCTTGGCCCTTTTTACTGAAGTTTGGTACTAACAAGGTAAACCCCCCCCCCCGCCCACACACACACACACACACACACCCCTCTCTAATCACATGATCAATGACACCCAGACGGAGGGCCCATTCAAAAACAACCCGGACACCTGAGACGCCTGGGAATCGCACGTGTGTGTGTGTGTTTCTGTGTGTTGTAGCTGAACATATTGTTTCAAAATCGATTTCGCAACACACACATGTGCAGCACTCGTGTTGCAAAGGGTGCAATGTCAGGCAGATTCCACCAGCGGTGCCAGGTAACGTCTGTTGCTCGACAGAAGATGAAATCTAGGAAGGTCCGCTTTCGACTACTCGTGAAGAAAAAATATTTTAGCAAATCTGACAAAAAATACAAGAACGTCCTTATTTCCTCCACTAAAATCGCCCCAATCGTGATAAATTCTTTGCAAATGGCGCTTTGAATGTTAAAAGCTGCACATATTTGGTGAAGTGATGTAACTCCTTTTTATTCTTTAATATGGCAAATCAAAAATATCAAAATTTAAATTTTCTTCAATGTTGTTCAGCCCCAGTGTGTATCTGTGCAAGCATGTGTGCATTTTTTCCCCCATAATGACAAAAAGGACAACACAAAGGGAGAAGCTGTTATTGTTTCTTTGCACTGCCGTGAGACGGGAGGGACAGCGAGCGAAAGCTGAATTGGACGGGGGTCATGTTATCATAGTGTGTACATTTAACTTTGTTAGCATTCTTCCCATGACAGGAAATAATTCAATCTAATCAATTAGACCAGAGCAAATCTCCAGCTGCACTCACATCTTACATGGAATGATGTGTGCGTCTTCGGCGAGAGCTGTGAACGGAGGGGCTCCTAGTGGCCTGTCGAAGATGGACGGAGAATGAGGATAACATAGACAGATGATGGAGGGTAGGATAGGGGGGGTGTGCATGCCATCTGTAGGATATGACTACCTCCCGCCTAAACGTCAGAGTATAATTTAGGGTCGTGCGATTATCTCTGGAAAACACACCAATCAACCAATTCCAACATATGACTCCATAAACTGGACCGCTACGGGGCACCTGTTGAACCGGTTCTGAGTATCAACTAACAAAACCCCAGAGTCGATCGTGTGAAAAAAAAGAGGTTGGCATGGTCTTTGTCCAAACACAGCTGAGACAATCCTTCCATCTGAGCTCAGCAAGAAGTTTTAAGATCCAGAAGGAGGAGATGCAGATGACCAGAGACGCACGTGCAGAAGGACAGGAGGAAGGATAGATGGGGTGAGAGCTGATGGGAGCGGGGGAGAGAGAGAGAGAAAAATAGGGCAGATCCTCTGCCAAATCTCGTTCAGAGATGGATGGAGAGAGTGAAAGGAAGGAAGACAAGAGGAAAGGGGGGGGGCGGAGGTGTACAAAGCAGGGCTGAGATGAGGCTATAAAAGGAAGATATAGAGAGCGGTGGCGCGTCAGAGAGATCTGCTGGGAGACTGAATCCTGGGAGAACCGGGAAAGACTGAGGCTTTGGTACTCATTCATGTTAGCCTGATGGGAGCCCTGTGTCTCTTCATAAATCACTGGGAGATGTGGGGGAGTGGGGGAGGGCGGAAGGGGGGGGGTGACCGGGTCTGATATACAGAGACGTTCAGAAGGCCATGTCAGTGAAGTGACTTCCTCGCTTCATTCCAAGTCAAATAAAAATCACTGCTCGCTGGGCTTACTGCGACACAGGGTCTGATCAGTTGCAACGGTCTAAAAACATGAAAACTCAACAAGGCAAAAAAAAAAAAACTTCCTTGAGACACTCCTCTGTAGTCTCCCCTCAGCCTTAAGGCTCGTCATACCAGAAATTGGCCGCGATCGAAATTTGTACGCATGTCTTTGCAGTGCCGGAAGCTTGGAGAACAAAAACACTAACACCGTTAAATCAATGACACATAGTTATACCATCTAGTCCTGCGTCACGACTGACCAAATTCTGAACTACTCCTTTAATGTGTGCAGCTAGGGTTGGGGGAGACTACAGAGGAGTGTCTCAGGGGAGGGGATGAGGACAGCTCAGGTTGGTACGACAAGGCTGGAGTTCAGCTCAACCAGGGGCCGATAACGTCTCGCCTGAGGTAGTTGATGTGCAACCTTTCAAGTACATATTTCCATTTGTGTGTGTGTGAGTGTGTGTGAGACTCTACATATGTGTTTGTGTGGATGTGTGTGTGTGGGCGGGCGGTGGTGGGGGATGTTTGTGTGCACGTGTCCATAGAGATTGACCAGCAGGTTGTCACACATGGCTGGGAATGAAAATGAGGCATGAAAAGTAGTTATCCACGCAGCCAAACCGCTAGTGTCTAAACATTTTGATTCCTTCCATATTGCACTGCCACTTGTGTTGTGTTCTTGTGTCATTAGTCTTCATTGACTGAAACAGGCGATGTACAATGGCTGAAGTGCGTACTGTCTACTTGACGTTATTTCCATGTTTCAAAGGTTAGCAGAGACCCATTCTGTTCACTTAACATCAACTTACATTCATCTAATAGTTAGAAGTGGTGTTTTGGCTGATGTGCCTTGGCAATTTGTAAGATGTGACCAACTCCACAACAACAACAACAAACGAACAGCATATCGTCGACCACCTCATCTAACAACCTTAAGAGACGCACTCACTGTCTGGTTCTGTGACAGCTTCAAGACCCAGTAAGGAATGTAAAGGTCACGTAATAATAATGAAAGGTAACAGCTCATTTTCGAGTAAATGGCACATCTCTGAACAGCTACCGAGAGAAATGTGGATCAAAATGTAATGGACTACATCTTCGAGACCAAACAGCATCCAAGTAAGGTCAAACGGCCCGGTGGCAGACACCCATGAGTGCATCTTGGATAAACCCAGTGTGCTGCCAGACTGCTGGCCATGTGTGGAGGCTTTAAGAGGGATCAGGGCAGAAACCGGTACTACAGAGCACAGCGTGGTGAGACAGCAGTCGGCCAACATGTCACAGCCTTAAAGGAACCTTTGGCAGATGGTTTTGTGCATGTGCAATCAGTGCTGATGGGTAATGTTGTCGATTACAGCAATACAATCCTCACTGTGTACTATACTGTGAAATCGGCGATCTTCTCAGGTCTTTCCCACAGCGCCTACACGTACCAGAATGCATTGCGCGATAGCTTCCGTATCGTCGTCCATCTGCGCTACTTGTCATTTACACCACCGCAAACGTAGTTTAGGCCAGAGAACAAGGACGTGTGTGTGTGTGTGTGTGTGTGTGTGTTTTTAATGGCGTCTTTAAAGTATACCAGCTCCCTAACGCCTCTGGACTCAGGCGCTTCCGATGGCCTCGCAGTCTCACCATCTCACTTCTGACACTAACGTAGCGAAATTCCGGGGGCAGCCGGGACGCGAACCCGGGTCTCCCCTGAATCTCCGGGTCTCCCGCACCACGGGCGACTACGTCAGCCAGCAGAGGCGACGCTTCTGAACCGGCAAGGCAGGCAACTGCTTGGAGCCCCGGGCAGTAGGGGGCCCCCGAGGATTGACAGAATTTACTCCAAAGCAGTGACCGCAACCCCCCCCCCTCCGCCTTAAGCAACCAATGGACGATTTACAATGACATGACATCACAATAGAAAACCTCCCTTGTAGGGGCCCCATGTCATTCGCGTTGCATGTGCACTGCCTGCGTTCTTCGAAAGGGAGTTACTCCCAGCGTCCAGACCAAGATATGTCAAGGAAGGAAAATGAAGAGGAGGTATCCCTCGGGAGCAGAGAAGAAGAGGAGGAAAAAGAGGAGGAGGAAAAAAGAAGAAGCAAAAAATTATATTTAAATATAATTATATTTTTTGTTGGTGTCAGATTATTTATAACGTAATGGTGATGAACACTTGTTGGGGGCCCCTCCTGAGAATTTTTGCCTAGGGCCCCCAACAGACCCTAGCATCGCCACTGTTAACCAGTCGACTAAGGGTCCAACCCATTAGCCAATCGCTAGTGAGTGTGATCGTTACACTACACCCCCTCCTTCGGGAAGGGGGTGTAGTGTAAGTGCGTCCCTGCGCTTCAGCATACCAGCTCCCTCACACTTCTGGGCGCACGCGCTTCAGGGTCACGCCATTCCACTTCTGACACCAATGTAGCGAATTTAGGGGGCAGCCAGGAACCACCATAGCTGGGACGCGAACCTGGGTCGCCCACACCACAGGTGACTACGTTAACCAGCTAACTAAAGGGTCCAACCCATTAGCCAATGGCTAGCGAGTCTACACATCCGTGGTCGCTACAATATGAAAAAAATTTCCAGAAGCATAATAATGCCACCTCTTTTCAAGGGACACAATCCCCAATAGCTTACATTAATTTACATATCCAGTCAATACTGTGATTTACCTCCTAATGTTCAAGTTACTTTAAAGGGGTGAATAAACTATTTCACAAGTAAAAGTGCAAGTAAACAATATTTAGATGGAATTATTCCCCCCACTTCATCCCTGAAGACCAGCAAGATACACTAAAGCCTCCTGTTACACAACATACAGTATATATACATCAGTTCAGACCGCCTGTACTTCTCTGCTATGTGTACACTGGATGGAGTTTACAGGACGACTCGGTAAACATTCACCTTTGGCATAACCAAACTATGGGGGGTCTTTATATAGCTGAGGGCTTAAGGGGGTTTGGGAATGGAACCCTGACACATTTGGCTTGTCCCACTTCCTTTTCCTGTTTAGATCCTAGCTCAAGATAGTCTATTCTCTGAACACACAACACTCCACTCAGGATGTTCCCCCTGAAAATCAAACTTCACTGAACCCACAGATAAACACAAATCACACTCGCCGCACGTGTGAGAAGATACACACACTCACGCACACACACACACATGTTCCTTCCAAGGGGGGAAAGCAAATGGGCCAAATAATTAAAGGCGTTAACCTTTCTTGCCTCTTACAGGCAAACCCCGGGGATTCTTCTGAAACATAAACCACACTTTCCTGGCCGTTGTCTCCCCGCTACCACTCGTTTCTGTCTTTTGGGGGGGGGTTGTAACACATTTCAGTGTGTCATGTGAATCCGTCGCCAAGCCTTTACTACGTTTCATGGGAAAGGCCGAGGCGTCCTTGTTAGCTCTTACTGCATCATGAAAACTTGACCAAATTCCTTGCACCCACTTTGGGCTGCCCTCCCAGTTGACCCCTGTCATGTTTAAGGGAGTCTGTCTGAGTTTTGCGTTAATACCAAACTCAGATGGAAAAATGACCCCTGCCAAAGAGCAAAAAGTAGGTTAACACATTTGAGTCAGGGGCAGAATAAATCACTCACTGCTTCCCACATTCTGAGAGCAGAGCTCGCTTTAAAACCAACAAACAAGTGCAACCCCGAGGTGCCAGTTTCTCAACTATTAGGCTGAACAGCCAAGTTCACCCACACTTTCCTGAATGTCACAATGCCCAGCCTCTAAAATAATCACCACACAAGGCCCCGTTTCACACAATCCTCAGGCGTTGCAGACACAATACTAAAGCAAACAAAAGCCAGGCATGTGTGCATGCACAAGACTTGGGCTAGAACAGCTGCAGAGAAACACATGCACACACACACATGCACACACCACCCTAAATGCACTTTCAAGCACACACAAATACGAAATGATGGCACATTGTGGAGTATAAAGTGAGTTAGGTGTGTGTGTGTGGGAAGTAGATAGGACGTGGAGCGGGGGGACACAGTCGGTGGGAACATACAACACCCGTAGAGGTGAAAGTTCAGACAGGTTTGCCTCTGAGGTGCAGGCAAAATCTCATTTTTGACCTCATGCCATACCAGCGGCCACCCCCCCCCCCCACACACACACACACCAGTGTCAGGGAAGCCCCATTCTTCCACACATGGCGTTTTTCATCTGACGCTGTGGCTCCCTGAGGGCCAGCACAATGGGCCCTTCCCCCGATTGTAACATCGGGGCCTTCTTTGTGTCACAGCCGTAATTTTGGCAGGGGATGTGCCGGCCATTTTTCTACCCTTATCGATGGCAGACATCTTCCCCTTGCTCCGGACACAAGCCTTCCTCCGCCGTTGAAAAAAAAGAAAAAGAAAAACACATTCAAAAGGTAAGTCACGTGTCCACCTTCCACTGGGTGACCCCCGTCATCCACACTCATTCACATTTACCCATGCACAACTGCAGGCACACTTACGAATACAGTATACAGCATACACAGTCCATTTTCCATGCATATATTTCACTGCACTGTAAATGTCTTGTGAGCGTTGAGATATTTCAATTGTTTTTCCTGTTTCTATTCCTGTCCTTCAACATACTTGAAAAAGCAGAAATCTTTTGTTTGTTTTTTTTAAAACATTTTCCCCCCTTTTCTCCCCTATTGTATCCGGTCAGTTACCCCACTCTTTCGAGCCGTTCCGGTCGCTGCTCCACCCCCTCTGCCGATCCGGGGAGGGCTGCAGACTACCACATTCTTCCTCCCATACGTGTGGAATCGCCAGCCGCTTCTTTTCACCTGACAGTGAGGAGTTTTGCCAGGGGGACGTAGCATGTGGGAGGATCACACTACTTCCCCTAGTCCCCCCCCCCCCCCCCGCCGGACAGGCACCCTGGCTGACCAGTACACATACCCACATCCAGCTTCCCACCCGCAGACACGGCCAATTGTGTCTGTAGGGACGCCCGACCAAGCCGGAGGTAATGCGGGAATTCGAACCGCCAATCCCCGTGTTGGTACGCAACGGAATAGACTGCTACACTACCCGGACGCCCCCCAAAAAGCAAAACTCTTTGACTAAATCTGACTGCATACTGTAGTTCCCGTAAAATACCAGGTTGAAAAAAAGTGCCCTCAGTGGCCACATTAATCATAATCTTCCACTTAGCTGGAAGGAGCTAATCGCTAAAACAGACGATGTCGCCGCCATAGGTAGTCAGGTTGAATTCTGCAGCTTGAGACCGATGCCTTTTACCATCACAGTACCACTGCCCACAGACTAGACATCCCCCGCCAGCATTATTCCCTCATTCCTACGAGCTCAAAACACATCTTGAAATATATTCCTCAAACAAAGGAAAACCAAAATATTCTCCAAGAATCCTCCATCCTGTTAACATCATGTTCTCCATAGAGCCTTCCTCCCCACTCCAGTGCAGAGTGATAAAACCAGTATGTGTGTTTATATGTGTGTGTGTGTGTGTCGGTGTGTGTGCATGCACATTCATGGATATGTGTGTGCATGTGTGCTTCCCCCTTTTTGGGAACCCTAGGGTTACATTTCCCATTAAAGTATGGCATCTCTTTGGAGAACAGAGCAGGAAATCCTCGGAAAATAAGACACAGCGTAGCCGAGGTCCCCGAGGCCCTATACCGTGGCACCGTGGAGTCAAAGGGGCACGACTGATGAAAGTTGTCCTTGGTTATAAACACAGAGGACTCTCGCTGAACAAGACAATTTGCTGGAAAAAAAAGGGAGTCACATTACACCCTGCGTAGGACATTATGTGTTCAGTTGCAGAGGAAAATGAAAATAAAGAATCGGATCTCATGTCCTTAATGTCTTGTGCTGGACATTTACAGATAGGCAGGGGAATTCCAATTGTGAAACATCACATGTGGAACCGATGGTGGGAAAAGATTCCCGGGTCTGGTTTGGGGAACTGAGGCCGGTCCCACGGGTCAGATATGGGTTTGATACTAGACAGACACAGGGAGTTTTTCCTCTGCTTCATAACTACCCTATCTAAATGTTTGTGATGTGTTTCATGATGACCCCGACGAAGGCCACAAGCCGAAACGCGCTGGTCTAACAATGTAGTTGTTCTACACACTACAAGTGTTGCTTTAGACTTTTCCCCTTCTCCATGCAGCTTGGTAGGAGGTGAAGTTGTGCCAGAAACTTCTGCTCTGCTTCTACTAGACAGACAGTCACTCTGAGGTGGCTGAAATTAATAACAGCTTCCTGAGCTGGATGTAAAACATCGAGAGAGAGACTCATTTCCCTTAACACATGACTATACCACTTCACCAGCACTTTTTTTCCCTCTTCTTCTCCCTTTTCCTCCCCAACTGTACCTGGCCAATCACCTTGCTCTCCGAGCTGTACCGGTCGCTGCTCCGCCCCCTCTGCAGACTACCACACGCTTCCTCCGATACATGTGGAGTCGCCAGCTGCTTCTTCTCACCTGACAGTGAGGAGTTTCACCAGGGGGACGTAGCGCGTGGGAGGATCACGCTATTCCCCCCCAGTTCCCCCTCCCCCCTGAACAGGCACCCTGACCGACCAGAGGAGGCGCTAGTGCAGCGATCAGGACATTTTTTCAATTTTCCCCCCCTTTTTGTTCCCCAATTGTATCTGGCCAATTACCCCGCTCTTTTTGAGCCGTCCCGGTGGCTGCTCCACCCCTCTCTGCCAATCAGGGGGGCGCCCCGACTGACCAGAGGAGGCACTAGTGCAGCGATCAGGACATATATCCACATCCGACTTCCCACCCACAGACACGGCCAATTGTGTCTGTAGGGATGCCCGACCAAGCCAGAGGTAAGACGGGGATTTGAACTGGCGATCCCCGTGTTGGTAGGCAATGGAATAGACCACCACGCCACCTGAACGCTCTCTTCGCTAACACTTTTGAGATGAAAAGTCATCACTGTGGCCTTATTGGGACTGCCAACCCATATCCTTTTTTTTTTTTTTGGCACATCCAGATTCCATTTTTTGGCATATCCAGATTGTATCCGGATTGATTTTAGAAAGTCTGGATAAAAAAATCCCCACATGAAACGCAATTTTTGCAAATCGGATCTAAAGCACATTCGGAGGTGGCTTGAAATGTGATTCCAATCGGATTTCTACGGATGCATCTCGGTCCAGACGCTCTGGCCGGCCAAATCAGATTTCAAACCGTCTTTTGTATCGCTCCCAACGTAACACACAAGGATGACGTCAAATCCCAGTGCATTTGTCATCAAAGGTCGGACGACGGAGAAGGAGGAGGGTAGCGCTTTGTGCAAACCAAACCTTTCGAGACCCGGAAAATGTGTCAGATTGCAATCAACTGTACTGTGGGTGTAGAATGGGTGGAAGTTCAGAAGGATGGGATGAGGAAGCAATGGAACGGTGTGTTACGTTGAATAGAAGAAGGAAAAGGCTGGAGAGGAGAGAGAGAAGTGAAGATGGTCAGATCTAAGCAGTCAAGGAGAACGGGGCACTACAAAAAGCAGTAAAAACTAATCAGGGAGGTACATCACAGTGGGGGACAGAAAAGAGGAGTGGAAAGTCATAATCATGTCTGGGAAGGAGATGGGGCATTTTCACCCAGTGTGAATGACTAAAGCAAGTGAAAAACCCAGAAAGATCAGACTTGCCAAATTCCTTAACAACTAACAAGCCCTTATCTCAGCCATCGATAAACAGCAACGAGACAAAATCTTCAAGTTAGGTACATTTTACAGTGTAAGGATCGCATCACACATCCCTAGTATAATGGCTAAACTCAAGAGGTGTCATTTCAAATGTTCCACTAAAAATGACTGAGGAGGAAGGCAAGAAAGAAATCAGAGGGGGGGAAGTGCTAGATGTTAAGAGAATTAGGACAAACAAAGATGGTGTAAAGAAGGACAGTCTGTCAATGTTGGTGCAATTTGACAGCACACTTCCTAAAGAGATTAAAATGGGGTGGACCAATTATAGAGTAAGAAAATATATCCCTAATCCAATAAGATGCTATAAATGCCGAAGAATGGGACACTTAGCCCAACAGTGCCACAGTAAACAAAGATGTGCAAAATGTGAAGGTGGCCCAGTGGTTAGCACTGTCGCCTCACAGCAAAAAGGTCCTGGGTTCGAACCCCGGGGTTGTCCAACCTTGGGGGTCATCCCAGGTTGTCCTCTGTGCAGAGTTTGCATGTTCTCCCCGTGTCTGTGTGGGTTTCCTCCGGGTGCTCCGTTTTCCTCCCACCATCAGAAAGACATGCATGTTAGGGTTAATACTCCTGTCCGTGCCCCTGAGCAAGGCAATGGAAAGAAGAACTGAAGTTGGTCCCCGGGTGCTGCATGGCGGCTGCCCACTGCTCCTAACTACATGGCTAGGATGGGTTTAAATACAGAGGAAGAATTTCCCCAAGGGGGATTAATAAAGTAGTGGGAGGGACACAAAACACAAAACCGAGATGTTGCAACTGTGGAGGACAGTGTGATGCATATGGAGGGGGAGGGGGGGGGTCCAGTCCAGATTAAAGCAAAAGAGGTACAGAAATACAAAGTAATCAATAACATATCCTATGCAGAAGCTTTAAAGAAAGTAATTGTTGAAATGCACAGTACAGTAACATATGACGAGGTGGCGGGTGGCAGCCCTGGGCCTTTACCCCAGAGAACAAGCAGACCTAGGACGCAGCAAGAGGACAGAGCAGGTGGAGCTCAAATAATTCAACAGACTCAATGTTCCCATAACTGCAAGGTAAAAGAGGACTCGGTGGTGGTTACTCAGACAAGGCTCATAGCCTTCATGTGGCTACCAAGCAAGAAAAAAAGGGATTGAATTAAGACAGTGGTGAATGCGGCAGAAGTTTTGGGTATTAAAGAATTGAAAGCAAAAGATATTCATGAAATGTTGAAAGTACACACTGATGGAGGGTGTCAGGGTAATGATTAACACTGTTTTTGTGGTGATCCGCTTATTACAATGGAACGCAAGAAGCCTCATTGCTAATGGCCAAGAATCTAAAAGATATGTATCGGAATTAGAACTGCGACTGGATGTCTTACGTGTACAAGAAACTTGGCTAAGACCCCATCTTGACTTTATCATACCAGGACATACCTCAGCTTGGTACGACAAGGTAGACAATCAAGGTGGTGGTTGTGTTACATTTATAAAAGATAGCACAGTCTTTCAAAGGTTACCGTCACCAGCAGACATGGAACATGTTATTACTGAAGTGTGTAATGCAGATATCAGCCTTAAAATAATCAAATTTAGCATAGCGGTCTATTCCTTTGCCTACTAACATGGGGATCGCCGGTTCAAATCCCCGTGTTACCTCCGGCTTGGTCAGGCATCCCTACAGACCCAATTGGCCGTCTCTGCGTTTGGGAAGCCAGACGTGGGTATGTGTCCTGGTCGCCGCACTAGCGCCTCCTCTGGTCGGTCGGGGCGCCTGTTCGCGGGGGGGGGACTGGGGGGAGGGATAGCGTGATCCTCCCATGCGCTATGCTCCCCTGACGAAACTCCTTACTGTCAGGTGAAAAGAAGCGGCTGGCGACTGCACATGTATCGGAGGAGGCATGTGGTAGTCTGCAGCCCTGCCCAGAGCGGCAGAGGGGGTGGAGCAGTGACCGGGATGGCTCAGAAGAGTGGGGTAATTGGCCCAATACAATTGGGGGGAAACCCCCCCCCCTCCAAAAAAAATCAACTTTTACCATCCATGCAAGAAGTTGAGTTTCAAAATGGTGAATGCAACTGAACATGGTAATAGAGGAGAACTCTGGTGCAGAGATTTTTACGCACACAATAGCTTATGGGGTATTAAACACAGATAATGATGGCATTGTGGTTGAAGAACTGCTGGAAGATCACTAGTCT
Organism: Lampris incognitus; assembly: GCF_029633865.1. Taxonomy (NCBI): domain Eukaryota; kingdom Metazoa; phylum Chordata; class Actinopteri; order Lampriformes; family Lampridae; genus Lampris; species Lampris incognitus. Next base: position 9,907,032 of record NC_079221.1, on the reverse strand, counting down.
GTCTTAATGATGGCAAAGGAACAAGATTAGATGTACACAGAAATGCTCCATCATGTCTAGATCTGTTAGTTTCTAGAAATACAGCATGCTCATGTAAATGGAACGTTAATGTCAGTTCTAGCACAGGAAGTGATCACTTTCCAAATTTTTCATTCTATAAATCTTAATATGGATGCCCAAGGAAGGTACGTATTAAAGAAATAGTGCTTTGGCAAAGCTGACTGGGGACATTTTCCAAGAATACTGCATAGAGAAAGCTAATTCGGTTTAAGAAGATGGTAATATAGAAGAATGTGCTTCTATAGTGACTAACTCAATTTTGAATGCTGCTTTGACGAGCATACCCATGAGTAGAGCAACTGGGAAGAGGAACGTGGTGCCGTGGTGGAATGAAAAATGTGATAAAGCCATTAGAGAACGAAATAAAGCATTGCAAGTATTAAGGAGTAATTTGAATCAAGAAAACTTAATTGACTACCAAAGGAAAAAAGCTCTAGCTTGTAGAGATCCGGTAAAAAGAATGCATGGAGGAAATACAGGTAGAGAAGTGAAACGACCTGATGTATGGCTAACATTAAAGAAAATGAGCGGCAAAAGGAAGTACACTAAAATTCCAGTGCTAGAGGATGGAGAAATAATTGCTGTAACAGTTAAATCAAAGGGTAACATACTGGGTAAGAGCTTTGCCAATACACACAGTGGAAATCACTTGGATGATCTGGATGAAAGAGGGAAGAGGAAGTGCCGAGAGAAAACCTTGATGTAATTAAGACGAAAGATAATGAAGACTCAGCCCTTGATGCTGATCTGACTATGAGTGAGTTAAAAATAGCAATACACGGCACTGGGTATACAACCATGGGTCAGGACCAATTAAGTTATGCTATGTTCCATAAATTACTTGATTACGTACCGAGTATCGTCCTGGAACTATTTAATAAGATATGGATGGAGAGAAGGGCGGATGCCAAAAAGTTGGAAGAGTGCACTTATTTTACCCTTTAGTGAACGCGGTAAAGACCCAAAACATGCTGAAAATTATTAGGACATCGCCTTAACTTCACATCTATGCAAATGGGTGTAAAAGATTTTGGTCCGAAGACTTAACTATATTCTAGAACAGAAAGGGCTAGAAGCATCACATCAGAATGGATTCAGGAAAGGAAGCTCTACTATGGACGCTGTTGTTAAAGTAAGTAATGAAACAGAGAAATCGTTTAAGATGAGGAATTAACAGCAATTATTTTCTTTGATATTGAAAAAGTATGACTATGTGGAGGGAAGGACTGCTAATTCAGATGGGCACTGGTGGAGGATATTCAACTGGGTACTAGATTTTTTATCAGAGCAAAAGTTAAGAGTTAAAGTGGGGCCAGAGTTATCTCCCCCCCCTTTCCTCCCCAATTGAATTTGGCCAATTACCCCACTCTTCCGAGCCATTCCAGTCACTGCTCCACCCCCTCTGCTGATCTGGGGAGGGCTGCAGACTACCACATGCCTCCTCCGATACATGAGGAGTCGCCAGCCACTTCTTTTCACCTGACAGTGAGGAGTTTCGCCAGGGGGACGTAGCGCATGGAAGGATCACGCTATTCCCCCCAGTTTCCCCTCCCCCCTGAACAGGCAGCCCAACCGACCAGAGGAGGCGCTAGCTCAGCGACCAGGACATATACCCACATCCGGCTTCCCGCCCGCAGAAATGGCCAATTGTGTCTGTAGGGACGCCCGACCAAGCCAGAGGTAACACGGGGATTCAAACTGGCAAGCCCCATGTTGGTAGGCAACGGAATAGGCCGCCACACTACCCGGACGTTAGTAACTTGTTTTTAAACCTGTGGTGTCAACTAGGCATCTCATCTCATCTCATCTCATCTCATCATCAGCCGCTTCTCTGGGGTCAGGTCGCGGTGGCAGCAAGCTAAGTAGGGCACTCCATATGTCCCACTCCCCACCAACGCCCTCTAGCTCGTCCTGGGGGATCTCAAAGCGTTCTCAGGCCAGATTCGACATGTAGTCCCTCCAGCGAGTTCTGGGTCTACGTCGGGGTCTCCTCCCAGTTGGATGTGCCTGGAAAACCTCCAAAGGAAGGCACACAAGAGGCATCCTAATCAGATGTCCGAACCACCTAAACTGGCTGCTTTTGACATGGAGGAGCAGTGGCTCTACTCCGAGCTCCCTCCAGATGTCTGAGCTGCTCACCCTGTCTCTAAGGCTGAGCCCAGACACCCTACAGAGGACACTCATTTCAGTTGCTTGTACCCGCGATCTCACCCTTTCGGTCTCTACCCAAAGCTAATGACCATAGGTGAGGGTTGGAACAAAGATTGATTGGTAAATTGAGAGCTTTGCCTTCCGGCTCAGCTCCCTCTTCACCACAATAGTCTGGTACAATGTCCACATTAATGCTGATGCTGCACCAATCCACCTGTCAATCTCTCGCTCCATCCTACCCTCACTCATGAACAAGACCCCGAGATACTTGAACTCCTTCACTTGAGCCAACAACCCATCCCAAACCTGGAGGGAGCAATCCACCATTTTCCAGTAGAGAACCATGGCCTCAGACTTGGAGGTGCTGACTCTCATCCCGGCCATTTCACACTCAGCTGCAAACCGCCCCAGTGTGCGTTGGAGGTTGCGTTCTGATGAAGCCACAAAAAAAAAAAATCACATCATCTGCGAAGAGCAGAGATGCAATTCTGAGGTTCCCAAAACGGAACTAGGCAGTCAACTAGTCAACTAGGCAGTGATAGTTAATTGTGTGCCGTGGAGGGGCCATGTGTATTTGCATTTTATTTCCAATCCAACATTACACCAGCTGATTTTACTAATTAACACCAGCTACTAGAGAATTAAAATCAGTTAAATCAGCTGATGTAGTGTCGAGCTGCAACGGAAACCTGCATACACACACATGGCCCCTCATGATTTAGAATGGCTCCATTATGTCCTTTTTTTCTGTGTCTGGCAATCTTCTGGAAGGCAGGGATGCTCCTGGTCTAAAAATAAGTGTCCCAGTATCCCTGCCACGGTTTAAAACTGTACAATACACAGAGGGCCTGAGCTGTGTCACACGCTTTTCATCAGGCCCCCGAATTAATCAGATAAGAGCAAACAGACAACGGGGCCTTTTCATGTGGCCCCCAGAAAATCACTTCTGGTTTCAGGAACTTGAGTATGATATTAGATATCTTATTGTTGATCCTTGCAGCATCTGACCATCGCACAAACAGCCCTGCGTTGGAGTGAGAAACAGAAAGGCAAAACAAATACATGTGCAGATGGAAGCACATGTGAGCAGGCGCGCGCACACACAATTACTGCACACAGGAAAACGTCGCTTGGGTGGGGTGGGAAAAGCAAAAGGAAAATAGCCCACAAAAAGTGCAGAGGTCTGCAGGGAGAGAGGTTGAAAATAATAAATATTAGAAGCCATTTTATGGGCTACTCCTTGTGTCCAGTGTAACATTACTATTTTTTAATGGAACTTGTGTTTTGTTTTGTTTTTTTGTTTTTTTACTGAAACTATTATGGCAACTTTAACTTGTCAGGAGAAATCCATGGCTCCAACAGAGTTTGTAAGAGAGAGAGAGAGAGAGAGAGAGAATGTGTGAGAGAGTGTGAGCTATACTTACTGTCTTTTTTTCACTTTCTTGCATGGGAAACCATGGCCATGTTCACATATGGATCAAAAGCAGCATGAGTGCTGCTCATTTATATCCTGAGAGAGCCGTGCACATGTGAGGGTCTGCAACAGGGCCCAACTTCCCAGCCGTGCACACGTGAGGGTCTGCAACAGGACCCAACTTCCCCTCGGGGATGAAGAAAGTTGTCTGATTCTGATTTTTTTCATACCAACCAAATATTACACCAGCGGATTTCACTGATTAGAGTGTCTTTAACCAGTGTGTTTGTGTGTGTGTGTGACTTCAGCTGCTGTAAAAACTGGTTTGAATGAACACCTACATACAGAGTTCTTAATTAAAACGTGGCTCGGCACCACCTCGCTAGACTCATCTGTAACATGACTTCATTATCTGGAATGCGAACGTAAAGAAAAACAGAAAGGGAGAGAGAGGTACGGATGGCTCCAATCATCGCACATAATGGTTTAAATCTTCGGGAGGGAGTTGCCTCACAGACAGGCACGCAGCTGATGGCACACGCCTTTCTCGTTAAAGAAACGATTTGTCGAGGGCCATCATACAACGCGCATAATAAGCGTGACAAATTTATGACATCACACCACAAAGGTCAGCAAACTGCATATCATCCTATCAGGAGAGGTTATGACCCCCACCACACGATTCCTCCCACAAGTCCGGACTCAAGCCTCAATTAAAACATGGCGGTTCCCTATATAAATAAATAAATAAAAATTACTATGTGACAATTTAATTGAATTACTACTCAGTGAGGAGTCTTCTGATGCTGTCAAATGTGGTCGTGTTGGATGGGTTCATGAGACGACGCCATATAAATGACCAGTTTTGATATTCACCACTACGGAAGTGCACATTTCTGTTGGCTCCAAGTTCCCAGGTGGCCATTGCCATTTGGATCGTAGTATATAGTGCATAGCAAGTAAAATTACATTGCAGTTTTCGTTGCATAGTCATTTTTCTTTGAATTTGTGTCTCCACAGACTCCCATTGATCAATATTGTCCTCCTTTTTTTTCTAAGTGAGCTTCTGTTGACAATGAGTGATGAAGACAGTGGTCTGTGTCTTCGCAAAAATACACATGAATTCTGATCTGACAGTTCTCATCACTGTCCCATGGAAAGTGGCCCAAATTTGATTCTGAAATATCTGGCTTCTGCGTTCACACTTCTCAGGTCCATGTTATATGTAGGCGGTGAGCCAATTCCACCTGTAGTGTGAACACAGCCATATCTTGTGTCCTTGCTAAGAAGCTAGTTGAAGTTTCAGGCCTCCTAAACACACTTTGGACTGCTGGAGGCAAAGCCAACGACAGAGGAGGAGGTGGAGGAACGCCCCAAGGCTCCCATCTCACACTCCTCCCTCCCATCAGCATGCTCCTGCAGTGTGTTGTAAGCTCTGCGAGAGTGAACACACTGGCTGTTGTTTTTCTACGGCCATAATGTGCAACAGGTTGCAAGTGGATTCACGACAAGTATGCAGAGCAAAAATCAACAACATGTGGAACATAAAACTTACTGCTTGCACTCCTGAGATGTGGATGGCAATCGTGAGGCACAAAAGCAGCACCCTGAAGATAACAGAGAAAAACACCACACACACACAAACGGGGGAAAAAGAGAATCAGTTACTCTAAATTATGCTATAAAACGGCCATTTATGACAATTCAGGTTCACGCATATCATGCTTGCCTTAGACTCTTGAATTGTGCACGCATGGTCCCGCTCATCCGGACCTCAAACTTCATCGCCCTTGGTGCAGAGAGACAGGTCTACAGCATGCCTGACAGGACCCCCCCCGACCAGCCTGAGACAAACCATCAATTACAGTGTCAATGAAAAGCTGGAACTGTTCCGCGGCTGGGGAGTCAACACGACTTTGACCGGGGCAACGGTTCCCGTAACGGACACCAGCCTCCTCTGCCAGCCGTGATTGCCCATCCGCCAACTCACACACAAAGCGTAGTTTCTGCAAAGGACACGTTGCCGGCTGAGGTTAAAACACAAACTACTGCAGTACTTACAAGTGACGCGCGAATCGGCAGCAGAGGAATGCGGGAAGTGCGTTTTCGCCGAGACGCGTCCCCGGCACGGGCTCCCCGTTAGCTCGCGCGGCCAAAACGTCCTCAAATATTGTCAGAGAAAGAAAGCGGGCGAAGGACGCGGAGTAGTCCCTCTCCTCGCTGGCAAAAGTCAAAAGTGTTTGCTGCAACAAGGGCTGAGTCCGCCTGCATGGGCAAAGGGTGGTCGTTCATGCTTTTGGTTTTGGGGGTGGGGTGGGGGGTGGGAGCTGGGTGGTGTTGGGGCAGAAACAAGAACAAGTCGCATTGACCAGAAGCTCACATCGTCTCGGACAAAGATGCAGCCGAACGTGCCGCGTGCTCTCTGTAGATAACTCGCGCCGCGGTACTCCCGAGAAATAAGACTACAGACCCAGAGGCGGACGGCAGGTGCTTGATTCGGGTCCAGCCTGCACAGTTCTGCGCAGTTTGAATTGGCGCCCCCGCGACAGCGATGCTGTTACCGGTTGGCACCCTGCTTCTGCTGGCTCTCCTCTCCTCGAGTTTTGACAGCTCCGAGGCTGAGGTAAGTACCCTGGAAATCTACAACCCCCCCCCTTATTTAACATCTTTGCCTGTGCTGCAAGAGCAACCCGATGTCTGCATGCTGTTTGTGTAGTTTGTGTAACATCAAATCCCAACTTTTAGTCTTCTCTCTTTCGCTGGTTTGACTCGGTTCGTGAGGAGAAGAGGTGTCGGTCAAGTGATTCGAACCTACTACCAACACGTCGCCGTGTCACTGCTTTTCAAACAATCACGTGGAAGTGTCAACTCGGCTATTTTTCAGCGCGAGCTGTGTCTCGTCAAAACCATTTTATTGTCTCTTTTTGTGCGCAACCGTTTTCGCTGGAACACGTGTCTTTAGGCCAGTTGGCCATTAAGACTGTATCTGTAACCAAGAGCGGAGTCCTGTGCGTGTTTCTGTTAGAGAGAAAAGGCGAGTCAGAGATGTGTCGGAGGAGAGAGAGAGAGAGAGAGGGAGGGAGGGATGGATGGAGGGTGGGGCAGAGCGGCTTGCAGAAACTAGTGTTTGTGTGAGAAGTGTATTTGACGGAGAGAGAGAGAAACTGGGAGAGGGAGAGGGAGGGGGGAGAGACTGAGAGAGGGTGAGACAGAGAGAGAGACTGAGAGAGACAGAGAGAGAGGGGGCGACTGAGAGAGAGAGGGAGCGACTGAGAGAGAGGGTGAGACAGAGAGAGACAGAGAGAGAGGATGAGACAGAGAGAGACAGAGAGAGAGAGGCAGCGACTGAGAGAGAGGGTGAGACAGAGAGAGAGACAGAGAGAGGGAACGACTGAGAGAAAGGGTGAGACAGAGAGAGACGGAGAGAGACAGAGACAGAGAGAGCGACTGAGAGAGACAGAGAGAGAGGGGGAGCGACTGAGAGAGAGGGTGAGACAGAGGGAGAGACAGAGAGCGAGAGAGAGAATGCATTGCACACCAATTTTTACTCAGAACTGTTAATGACTGACATGTGTTCTCATCGATGTAAAAATGCCATAGCTCCGTTTGCAGTAGAAAAAGAAAAATATCTACAATCCCTGCCCGTATCAGAAAGTATTGCACAAGCTACAGACTCCGCACACAAACACACCCATTACCGGTGTGACAGAGAAATAACTTTTCACATTTGTCTCCATAAACTTCAGCCACTCCTGCATGGTTGTATCAGAACGTATATCAGAAAGTGTCGCACCAGCTGCTTCCTCCAATTAGCCCTGTGATGGCCAGATGGAGAAATGCCCTCTCATGTTAGCCCCTGTAATCTTCAGTCACACCTATATGGGTATCCTGTCCTGTGCCTTCGGTGATTCAGCAAATTTTAAACATGCTTCCTCACATGCCCCCCCCCCTTTAGTGCCGTTGATGGGGAAACAATATGAGACATAATGATCAGGGAGAAGAGCAGCCAACCAACAAGAAGTACTCATCTTGATGTTGACATAGGGGACTGTCTTCTTGACATAGACGACTGTCTTCTCTGTTTACGACAGAACGTGTCTGTTTGACATCGCATGACTTCATATTTAGAAATATTCAGCATGTTTGGGGGGGGTCATCATTTATAACTGACGGGTTTTGCCCCAAACACTTTGCAGTGTTACGCCTCTGGTGCCGTGTGAGGGCAGAGGAATGAGCAGAGCCAGTTGGGCTTTCAATCAACAGCGTTTCGGCCATCTGTCTCAACCCTGAGTTTGACAACAGATTTCACCAGCAAAGTCAATGTGCTGAAAAGAATACCACCCAGTCTCACACATAAAACGCTCCAATACAACTTATTTGCAGTCCCCGAGGCCAGATGTGTATACTTATACACATCTGGCCTCGCAAGACTGCGTGTCAACATGTCATATCACGTTCTGTCACATGCATATGATGCATTTCAACGTCTTGGTGAATGAGGACGTATTGAGGACACTCACCGATCATCTGCTTTAATACTATCGTGTTAGAAGTGCATGTATGAGGTTAGAGATGGCAAAGTTTAGGTTTGGTGTGGTTAAGGTCAGGGTAAGGATTTGGCGGGTTGGTTGTTCAACCGGTCAAAAATCCAAGTCGGGTGTAAATTGAGGTTAGAGCAGCTGTACTTAATTACATCCTCATTCATCAGTTCGTTGACAATCGACATGTTCTTGGAACTGCAAAGATGGCCATGTAGACTGCGCTGAAATTACATCAACGCATGGCAGCATGGCTGAGAGTAAGCGCTAACAGGAATTATAATGCTGCTACACATTACCGATACGCTAGCTCACAGATTCATGTCTTGTTAATTCGTTGCATTGATATAAATCACAGTTTTGGCCAGAATTCATTGGGAATAGGCAGAGGAGGTGCATGGCTCCCCTCGGAGATCAATGTTGACAAGATTTGGAGACTTACAAGAAAAAGAAATATTCCAAAACGTTCCGTTTGCAATTGCTATTGAGATGGTAATTACTTTGACAGCACATCAACCCACCCGATATAATAAATGGTTTATTATATTTTTTTGAGCAAATGAGCTTGACTAGCTTTTCTCTTAGAGTCTTGGTCATCACTAACACCACCTATTGCTGACGGCTGGCTTTACATCTGGATTTGGTCCTCTGCAGAAGAGCAGTCAGTGTGATGTTCCTCCCATTACGTTGTCCTCTCTAGTTTTAGGTGGTGTTGGTAAAGTCTAGCTTTTGTCCACTAAAGGCTGCACCTCTACTCAAGGAACAAGCGTAGGACAGCATGCTTAAAAACAGAGCTATCAGGTTTAACGAAGAACAACGTGCAGGTTTGGAACCAGGAACCATCTGGACAGTTTACCGCCAAATGAGAGAGGAGAAGACAGGACAGCAGGAGAGTATATCGGACCATCCCGATGTAAATTTGTTGTTGGCAGTTGCACGTTTTCCCATCCACCCACGAGAGCCGCGTCGAGTTTCACAAACAGGACGTTTGTGAGTCTGAAAGATACTCTCTTGTACATCGCCGTCCAACTGAAAACAGTAGACAGGACTTCTAATTCTCCTGCTGCATCCCGCAATGGATGCTTTTTCTTTTTATCTGCCACTCGGGGACATCCACACTTAATTCATTCATTCATCTTCAGCCGCTTCTCCAGGGTCAGGTCGCGTTGGCAGCAAGCTAAGTAGGGCACTCCAGATGTCCCTCTCCCCACCAACGCCCTCCAGCTCCTCCTGGGGGATCCCAAGGCGTTCCCAGGCTAGATTGGACATGTAGTCCCTCCAGCGAGTTCTGGGTCTATCCCGGGGTCTCCTCCCAGTTGGCCGTGCCTGGAAAACCTCCAAAGGGAGGCGCCCAGAAGGCATCCTAATCAGATGCCCGAACCACCTCAACTGGCTCCTTTCAATGCGAAGGAGCAGCGGCTCTACTCTGAGCTCCCTCCGGATGTCCGAGCTCCTCACCTCATCTCTAGGGCTGAGCCCAGACACCCTACGGAGGAAACTCATACTTAACATACTCATACTCCACACCTAATGTCGGGCTAAAAAGCAGTGCCAGGAATGATTTGTTTGTCCAATATGGCCCCTTTTCCCTTTTATGTCTGTGACCTGCGCAGATGTTAATTTGAGGCTGGTGATGGAGGTTGGGGGGTTGGCTGATGTCTGGCCAAGGCTCTTCATCGTTCTTATCTGCCCACTGTCTCCACGCACACACTGAGGGAGGTGGCCTTCACTGAGAAGTGGAGCCATGTGTTTGGGGCCCCTTGCAATCAATATTGACAACTTAAGGCCACACATATATCTATAAACACAGACACACACACACACACACACACACACACGTTGCCCCCGACTGTGGTACAAACACCTGGAAGGAAGCCACTGATGAGCACTGACATCACAGTAAAGGTACAAAATTTATGCTTTATTGTTTCATAGGAAGTAGTTTTGTCAGTTGTTCCTCAAGTTTTGTAGTCTTTGCGTATAACTTTCTACTGAAAGACATCAGTCTGTAGCTGTGTTAAGAGGTGAAAGTCATTCTTATCGACAGCTTTGGACGGGCGGTGTAACCAATGAACTATTTTATAACTCGGTGTATCAGAGGATAGGTCAGGTTGACTTAAGGAAGTTTGTAATGGGAGGATAATGAAAGATCGCCTTGCCCTTAGCAGACTGTTCCTGCAGCCTCCTATTTGGCTGTTTGGGAAGGAGGTACAGTGAGGGGACCATAAGCCCAAATTAAACAAGGACTTAAGTAAGCATTTGTGTTTAGTCTGTCTCCATCTACTGACATTTCTAAAAAGGATAAAAATGGGTGTAGATGTAGGAAAGTGATGGAGGTGACCATGTATAAAGGATACAAAGGGGTGTAGATGTAGGACAGTGATGGAGGTGCCCATGTGTAAAGGATATAAAGGGTCGTAGATGTAGAGGACAGTGATGGAGGTGCCCATGTGTAAAGGATATAAAGGGGCGTAGATGTGGCAGTGATGATGGTGTCCATGTATAAAGGATATAAAGGGGTTTAGATGTAGGACAGTGATGGCGGTGTCCATGTATAAAGGATATAAAGGGGTTTAGATGTAGGACAGTGATGGAGGTGTCCATGTATAAAGGATACAAAGGGGTGTAGATGTAGGACAGTGATGGAGTTGCCCATGTGTAAAGGATATAAAGGGTTGTAGATGTAGAGGACAGTGATGGAGGTGCCCATGTGTAAAGGATATAAAGGGTCGTAGATGTGGCAGTGATGATGGTGTCCATGTATAAAGGATATAAAGGGGTTTAGATGTAGGACAGTGATGGCGGTGTCCATGTATAAAGGATATAAAGGGGTTTAGATGTAGGACAGTGATGGAGGTGTCCATGTATAAAGGATACAAAGGGGTGTAGATGTAGGACAGTGATGGAGGTGTCCATGTATAAAGGATATAAAGGGTGTGGATGTAGGACAGTGATGGAGGTGTCCATGTATAGAGGATACAAAGGGGTGTAGACGTAGAGGACAGTGATGGAGGTGCCCATGTGTAAAGGATATAAAGGGCCGTAGATGTAGCAGTGATGATGGTGTCCATGTATAAAGGATATAAAGGGGTTTAGATGTAGGACAGTGATGGAGGTGTCCATGTATAAAGGATATAAAGGGGTGTAGATGTAGGACAGTGATGGAGGTGTCCATGTATAAAGGATATAAAGGGGTGTAGATGTAGGACAGTGATGGAGGTGACCATGTATAAAGGATATAAAGGGGTGTAGATGTAGGACAGTGATGGCGGTGTCCATGTGTAAAGGATATAAAGGGGTGTAGATGTAGAGGACAGTAAGGGCGGTGTGGGTTAGACTGAAGGTGTCAGCATTGTAGAAGAACATCTCGTCCCACCTTCTCACAGATCTACCCAGAGAGTTTAGTTGCCTAATGCCAGTGTGTCGCTTTTCCACTCGCCTCATATTTTACTGGTCGAACATGCCGGACCCTACATGTTGCCTACGTCACATGGGTCTCGGCGTCTCTGATGCCCCCATATGACATGGGCATTTTGGAGGGGGTTAATCATAATGTGCGTTTTTCCTTGGACGTAAGAAAAAGCAGATGTTCTCCCTCAACCTGAGGGAAACCAGAGCAACCATCCTAGACCCATACCATAATTTTTCAGCTCAAAAACTGTGTTAAAAAACAGACAGGTTTACTACCTGTTTAAGACCTGTAGAGAAGTTTGGTCCTCAGCTCTTATTGGTGTGCGATTTGGGGCTGAATGAGTCATTTAGAATAGCAACGGTATTAAAGTGCTCCTCCCTCGGCGGTCATCAGTTGGTTGAGTCACCACTGATCCCTTGAGAAAGAGGAGGATAGAGAGAGTAGCAGATTGTTGGAGTGTGTGTATATGCGTGCATGTGTGTGTGTGTGTGTGTGTGTGTGTGTGTGTGGGTGGGATAGATGGACTGGGAAAGTCAGTGGGCGGCGGGAAATAAAGACAAGCTCCCAGTTCACCCCTCTCAGCTCAGCCATGGACATTCTAGATCCTTCCCTCGAGAGGATGAAGTGAATGGCAAAAACAGAGAAATTAGAGCTAACAACTGCCTATCCTCATATCCTCATTTTTAATGTGTGTGTGTGTGTGTGTGTACTCTTGAAAGGAGAGGATAATAGGAAATGGGCCGTCAGTCTACATTGTCTGTCTTAACCTGTAGACCACCCCCCACGCCACATACACACACACACACACATGCACACACACACACCCCTGCAGAAACAACATCTGACCCTGTCACTGTGACTGGCCACCAATTGAGCAAGGCACCCTGGGAAAGCGCGATCTGTCTGACCTCCTGCCCTCCACATTGTAAAAATGCCTACATTTGGAAGAGTTGTGATTGTATTTGTGTCCTTGTGTTTTGATAGGGATTTCTGGGTGGCAAGGTAATGCCTCCCTGGCCTTAATACTCAAAAGAGTGTGGCAGTTATGTCCCACTTGTGTGTGTGTGTGTGTGTCTTTGTGTGTGTTCCCTGTTGGTGCCAAGCGACAGTTAAGCTCAGTAAAACCTCTTTCTACTTCCCACGGTCTGCAGATCATAATGACAGTGCTAGAGTTTTGACTTTCTGTGGCTTTGCTTGGATTTCCATACAAAAAAAAGCAGTTGTAAAGTTGTGTAATATTTTGACTGTAAATTCAACGACCTCAGGGTCGCTTGTTGGAGCAAATAGGCAGGTTATCTGTGAAACTGGCGAGCGTGATGAACGCCTGTCATGGTTCGGACTGTGACGGTGTACTGGATATGGCTGTCTGTCTGACACACAGACCTCCTGTGAGGAGAGAGAGATGGCAGGGTTTGGGGTGGGGGGGGTTGTCAGTGCAGGGACTGATGGAGCCACCAGCCTCCTTCAGGTCAGTTGGAGAGCGAGGAGGAGACATGGAAAGCAAGTGAAGGAGGGGGTAGAACTATAGGAGGGGGAAGGTAAAGAGGTTATGAGCCCCTGAAGAGGGCAAGTGGTGGAATGTGGGTCAGTGGAATGTGGTTCGGAGCCAGCGAAGATACCCCGTAGCAAATCTTTTAGTCTCACTCAATGGTCCTTGGCCTAGTCTACTTCCCCCCAGCTTGCCAATCCCCTAAAACTAGCCTGGCTGAGGATAATGAAGACAGCAATGATGGTGTCATTCAACTCATGGCTCTTTAGATTTCATGCGTAGACGTCATAACACTCCCGGTATGGTGTCATGTTGGCCATGTCTTCACCCACCTGTTGTGCTTTGTTGGGGTTTCGGGCCTAAATCGCTACCATCTTATGCCCCTTTTCCACTACATGGTACCGACTTTTTCATTTTCCAATCCTGGAAAGTGCCGGCATTTTGGTAACCGTTACCACTTTACTGGTACCACCTTGGTCGAGGGTCCAAAAACACTGGAGCGGGTACCAAAATCAGTGCAGACCAGCTACACTGAGGGGGGTACTGTTACGGTAGTGGAAATCGACACTGCGAGTCAAGCCAAGCCGAGCTGGTACCATGTAGTGGAAAAGAGGCATTAGAGTCCTGCCTTACGTAAAGGGCAAAAATCAGGGTGCATGGCTTATTGCTATCGATGAATTGACCGTGAGAAGACATGTTTACTTCCTGAGATATCCTTTAGCGGTTGACTGTGAAATTTCTGTGATATTCATTCATGAGCATCTGAGACATACTGTTGTAGATCTTTGTGTCTATGCTAAACAGAAGTCCGGTGCCTGGGTGTGGTTGTGTGAGTATGTGTGTGAGTGTGTGTATTCACATGTTTGTGACAAATCCTTCAAGTGGCAAGAAGAGTCTGCTTGGTTTGTATCTTCTCTCCAAACCTTCCTCCCCTAAAAAAAAACAACACAAAACAGAACATCCCCACGGCAACAATGAAAAGCCATCAGTCATGCATCGTTTCTATTTTTATAACAGAAATGCTCCCCCCCCCCCGCGTCTCCTCCTGTCTCCAAAATATTCCTCTCATTCTGTTATGTTAAACTCTAACATGGTCTTGTAAAATAAATACACACCCTGAAAACAAATCTCATCGGGAAAAAATAAATAACAGCATGTCCTCGTCTAAATCTTATCTCACTAATGTGAAGATCACTACTTTTCTGGTCATGAGCTTACCTCACATGAAGAAGAGCTAACCTTCAAGATGATGGCATCTTTTAACGAGAGGGGTTTTTTTTGCTCTTCTTTGTGTATTTCATGTCCCGGTTTGGCCTCATCTCTCACTCCAGCAGACATGGCTCATGATGTTTGCTGCAAAGAAAAAGACCAGCTGTTTTGAATTATCTTAGTTTTAGGACTGCTGCAGAAACTGAATTCGCGTTTGTATGTCTCCATTAAGAATGGTAAGTGGACTGCATCTCTGTAGCGCTTTTCTAGTCTACCGACCGCTCACATCCACCCGTTCACGCACACTTTCATACGCTGATGGTGGAGGCCGCCATGCAAGGCACCAACATGCTCGTCAGGAAAAGTTAGGGGGTTCCGTGTCTCGCTCAAGGACACTTCGGCACGCTCTCTGAAGGAGCTGGGGATCAAACCAGTGACCTTCCGATTGCTAGACGACCCGCCCTACCTCGTGAGCCGTGCCGCCCCATAAAAATCCACTCAAATCCAAAGATGATATGGGAGTCGGCTGAAATGAATTGCTGCTGTTGTTCCATCTCTCTCACGGTCTCTCCTGCACAGTGTGTATTCTGGAGCCGAGTTTACAATGGCAGCTTTTAAATCAGTTCCAACAGCCGATATCATCTTTATCAAGGATGGGTTGGCTCACAGCAACAAAAGGGCAAAAGAGAGAACAGACTTGGCTCTGAGGAAATGAGGAACAAATGAAACCATATTTTCAAAATGTCATTTGCCTTAAAATGCAGCCAATCGACTGCTGAAGGTTTTACTACATTGCAGAATGATTTGAGGACCACAAAGAGATATATTAATAAAGTGTATTCTGGCTCTGTTTCCCCCACTGCTTAGCGCATGTATTACTACTGCTGCCCCCCCCCACACACACACACAGGCTCACGTGTATCAAGGTCAGGGGTCACCTTGGAGAAAGTGAGATGATGGGTTGAGACTGAGGCCAGAGGGTCAGGTTCAGGAGGGGAAGGACGGAAGTGTGTGTGTGTGTGTGTGGGGGGGGGTCCAAAGGGGGAAACCTTCGACTTCCTGACAGTACGCCCTCTGAGGCAGATATCTCCTCTATCATCACTCACTGACACTGGGTCAAACCAGAGCTACCTCTACAACACACACACACACACACTTTTTTGAGAGAAACACCGTTTTCATAGATCCAGTTTCAGGGTCGAAGTGTGTGTGCATGTGTGCATGTGAGGCATCATGGAAGGGAGAGGTGAATGGAGAGATAAATCGCAGGTAGAGATAAATAGCCGCACATAACCCGTCTTTGAGACGGATGCTGAAGACATGTGCGCATGTGACAGAACAGATGAGAAAAACACATGCTCCGTGTTTCACCCGTTCCGTGTACTCCAGTTAATGACTTGGCCAGTATTTTGCGTACGCACCATCTAAATCGCCCCTCTGATGAAAGGAGACCTTTCTCTTTTCTGACCATTTAACATGACAGCAATGTCCCATCAGGTTTATTCTGGTTTGTAAGTGAAACACAGCGGCACTCACATCCTCTCTCACGCTCTCCCCGTCCCGACTGAGACAGCGTTACTGTGAGGTTCGACCAGGCATGGCTGCCATGCCACTGTGCAGAGAGACGTCTAATGGAGATAGCAGATCTCT
The DNA here is from genome assembly GCF_029633865.1 of Lampris incognitus. NCBI lineage: Eukaryota > Metazoa > Chordata > Actinopteri > Lampriformes > Lampridae > Lampris > Lampris incognitus. Next base: position 9,891,109 of record NC_079221.1, on the reverse strand, counting down.
GATATGGTGGCCCACTGTGTCATGTGAGTTAGATTTGACTGCAATTCACAGGACCTGGGAGCGCTCACGTAGCCATGTGTTAGACCCTTACACCTCTTTCCTGGAGGAACAGATGCTTTATTCATCTCCCTCTGTTTTCCTTTCATGTTGTTGCTGGCATTTTGACATCATGAACTAGCCGGACAATAAGAATTGTTCTTCTGGCCATAATTCTGTTGAAGTATTCCAGAAATGTTCATCAGATAACTCGGTGTAGGAAATAAACTGGGTCAGTCATATGACCAGCCCTGTGCTCACGCCGATTACTACTAAACGAATGATAAGCGTTGCTCTTGTCTCTGACAATCTGTCACTTCTGTGTGTATCTGCTCTTAAGTTCAACTCTACGCAGACGACTCACAACTACTTTACGATGCTGCTTAGCTTTTAGCACTAAAACAGCTATCCAACAACCCAGCTAGCTAGGTAGTTAAACATCAATATGTTCTCATTTCAAGCTTTGCAATGTGATTTCTTTTTTTTAATCTGATTTTTCCCCCTGCATGTCATTTATTTTCATTGAATCCTTATAGCTGGACAGAAAGACATGATAAAGCACTGGGAGCCCGGAGTCAACAGTGGTGATCCATTTTCCCTCCATTTTGAATGAACGTTAAATAGGAACTGATGTTGTGCATCCATGCAAAAAGTACATAAAATTGCAAAATATACATAAAATTGAGAAATGTGCATAAAATTGTACACTTATTTACCTTATCCCCTCACTCGACATCGCCCTGTCACTGTTAGTCGCTGTCACCGATGTCTGCTTGCGTCAGTAGCTGCCATTAGAAAAGACCGACTTCCTATCGCATTTTTACGGTAGTAAATGTCAACGCTTGGTAAGGTTCAAGTCAGTGGCTAGCAGTGAGAGCTCAACATACAACTCATTGTCCTGCTAATCTTTCAATGCACAGCTTAGCCTGCATGAGAGAGGATTCGGGCTTCTTTTAAACACACGAGAGAATTGTTCCTCTGTCAGCGACCAACATCTCTGGTGTCAAATGGGGCGAAAAAGCACAGGCCACAAGGCACTAATGTGTATAAGTCCCCCCTTATGTTAAAATGGAAGGGCTGTGATGTAATGGTGGTGTAGGAGATAAGGCCTGATAAGCAAACATCAGAGAACAATACAGAGGAGCTGTCTATTAGATGCTTCATAGACGCGTATCTGCTATGGTGTTTGGAATGCTAATAGCTTTCCATTAGGGCTGCTGGCCTTCAAAAGGTTCTGTTTAAGCTTCCTCACAAGGGCCTGCAAACTGACTTAAACAAGAAGGCATTCTATATTTTTCTTGTCTTTCTCAGTGAGTCTTGGCCCAAAGGCCTTAATTGTGTACCACATGAAGCCCACCTTATACTTATAAGTATGGGCCGTATACTTATAAGGCTTATGCCTGTACTTATACTTATACCTTATACTTATAAGGGGTGTCATACTAAAGTTTGACACCCCTTTCATAGGTGGTAATTTTACAACAGGATTACCCTCTCCAAGGCAACCACCAATATTAACATAGACATGGATCATTAATGAGGTGACAGTGGGTGTGTAGGATGGGAAAAAGAATGCACGCACACACACACACACACACACACACACACACACAGATACTCCTCCTGGAGACATCTATAGTCCCCTATGGAGCTACCGAGTTACTCTGTTGATGACAGGAGGGCTTGTGCGCTTTTTTCCCCCCAATTTGTGAAACTCATTTATCTTACTATACTTCCTAACTCACATCCCAGATGCTCCTATGAAAAACAGTTTTGTGTGTGTGTGTGTGTGTGTGTGTGTGTGTGTGTGTGTGTGTGTGTGTGTGTGTGTGTGTGTGTTTGCAAGTGAGACTGTGTACAAGCTGGCTTTCCACTTACACTCCGGTGAGAAAAAAACACATAAATTAACATAGTGTTTCACGTGTCAGCTTGACTTGATGAAGGGAGCTCCTAAAAGTCCATTTCAATTGAAAGCAAATGGGGGCAGTGGTTTTTCATCACTTCCTCCAGCATCGTGCCGCTCAGAGATGTGGTGAATCCTATCAAGGGAGATGGAGCGACAGACAAGGGAAAATAGGGAGGTAGTGTGAGAATATTTAGGGTACTGAGGGTTTTGTACCAAGTCACTGAGGTCACTTCCCTCTCCTCACGTGCTGACCTCATTCCCAGATTCAGGAACACACTTGAGAGCAAAGCAGGGAGCCGGCCCGGCCCCTTCTCGTCTTTGTGAGCATAAAAGGCAAGGGAGGGAAAGAACTTCCTACTTACAGAAAGAAGGACTTCCTCCTTCCTGAAACCCACATCCCACATCCACAGAGAAACCAGAGGCAGAGCGCAGTCCCTCATGTCTCAGCCATTCAGTGGCTGACAGAGACAAGACTGGAAGTCATGCTGAAAAAACAAGACGCAGGTTGTTGTTGTTGTTGCTTTCTCTCTCCCTCTCTCTCGTCTCTGTAATTGTTTCTCGCTCCATCAGTACCCTTTCAAAAACAGATTAAAACAGCTGAAGTCATTGTTACGATTTTGTACCAACTTTTGACCCCAGTTACAGACTCCCAACAGGTGTCCCTTGTACAGGAGTACAAAGGGAGATTTAGAGAGAGTTAAACACCGACATTTTGGAGTGCTGAGGAAAGATAAGAAAGAGCGGGTGGGTGGGGAGGAAGAACGAAAGAGGAGAAATAAAGAGATAGATAGAAAGAAAGGGCAAGGGAGAGATTGTGTGTGTGTGTTTATAATCAGGTGTGTGTGTGTGTGTGTGTTGGCACTTCGACCAAATAGTGTTCCTGTGGGATTGTTAAGGAATGTTTTCTTTTACTGTGGAACAATAACCGCCTGACCCAGACAGAGATGTGTGGGCACACGAACCGAGCTTCGAGGAGAAACCAGGACCTCTTCCCGCTGGACAACACTGGGACAAACAATAAATCTCAGAGCTAGCTTGGCCAACTGTCTTTGTTTATATAGCACTGGTGCATAAGGTTTCTTTAGGGGTGGACATCCTGTGTGTCCTGTATTTGACTACAGTAGAACCTCAGATGTCCTCAACATGAAGCCAGTTTGAGTTTGTGTGATTGTACTGATGGCCAAATGTGTGTGTGTGTGTGTGTGTGTGTGTGTGTGTGTGTGTGTGTGTGTGTGTGTGTGTGTGTGTGTGTGTGCATCTGCTGCATAAAAGCAGGAAAGTCCCCTTCAGAGGCAAAGATGAGCCTTCTTAATTTGCTAACAAGTCAACATTTCACTCACATTCTGGAGAGACTGGGTACACACACACACAAACACACAAACACACACACACACACACACACACACACACACACACACACACAGAGTGAAGAAGAGCCTAGTTATCACGATAACCGTGGGCAGCTCTTTCAAAATCCTTTAATCCCCTCTAATGGTCTGGCCAGGGGTGAAAGGTCAACAGAACCATCCTCCTCAGGTCATGTGACTGGTCAAGAGGGCTTGCAGATAGGCTACCTGATTTAGAGAGGCCAGGGACCTCTGTAATCCATTGTGGAACTTTTGTGTGCCGATTAGAGGAACTAATTTGCTATTGAATATGCCTGTTGGCATTTTGGCGTTATTGGGCCCAGTGTTGGATGATGGCGGTGACAACCGCAGCGCTGTTAACACTTTTGCCACGCCGTACAATGGCTCTTTATGACTTGAAATGGGAGTTGCTGAAACAAACCGCAAAACGTTTTATCAGCCATTTGGGGCGAGAGTCCAACCCGTACACCCTCCCTCGCTTTCTCCTATTTGACGTTTTCTTTCACACATCTCTTTTCCTTGGCGCACTGAGTGAACGGGCAGTAAGCAGCAGAGTTCTGCAGTGTCCCAATCCAGATGGAGGGTGTTTTTTTTTTTTAGAATCGAGCATCTGGCAGGCATATGAAAATCCCTACAAATCCAGGGTCTCTGTGGTAGCATGCACACACATGTGTATATGTGTATGTGCACACACACACACACACACACACACACAGGAAGCAGAAATTGGGCTGGCCAGTGAGGGCTGTGAAATTCTCTTAACCAATTTCTCCATTTCCCTTTAGGGGGCTTGGCTACATTTTGCATCACCCAATTCCAGGGTTGACCGTTGAGTCGGCTGGTGCAGTGGAGTGATGGCTGCCACCACAAGAGTAGAGACTTCTTGGTTTATAGTCCACATCCAGTGATGTGTCCAACAACATCCAGTATGTCATGGCTGTGTCTTCCTCCCCATCCAAAGCTCGCCTTCGCAGCAGAAACATGGTAGAGTTGGCCCTAAGACAGATCTGTCTCACTGGCATTGAAAGTCGACCTGGTTGCCCATGATAATTGGATCCCATATCTGATGTTTTGACGGTGCTGTTATCTTAACCTTGAGATCCCGCCGCGCTTAGATGTACTGGTGCTCTCGGTCTCGGCTTTGATGACAGGCAAAATTAACATGGTCACGCTTAGTCATGTGCACACAGACTGGTCCATTGAGTTGTGCACTCATTAACCTGCTGCATTAACTGACTTTGTGGGGGCGTGTGTGTGTGTGAGTGTGTGTGTGTGTGTGTCTGTTAGTATGTTTTTGAGACAAAGGTCATTTTTAAATCCATTCATATCTATTGTAAAGCAATTTTATTCTTTTTTTATACCTTTTTTGAAGGGTGGCATAAGAAGGGGTCAAGACCTTGTCTTGACCTCATGAAGTAGAATTAGTTTTGCCACAAGTAACCCCGTTTTGTTGTATTAGGGGATTATCACAATGACTGGTTGTATGGGTGTGCATGTGTGTGCGCACACACGTGTATGTTTGTATGTGTGGCATGTGCTCATATGCGTTTTTGTGTAAACAGGATTCGGGTGTGTGAGGGCAGGTCTCGTGTGTGTGTGTGAAATGCATCTGCTTTTGATTACAGAAGCCCTCCATTGTATCGGTGGTGTTGATGAATACTTGCTCCCTCCTGCCAAATCAGGGCATGTTTTATTTCACAATGTTCTCAGCGACTAGGAGCAACGGCAACCCTTAAGGGAAACAGAAAGCATAATCCTGTCTTACTACTGGCATGTAAATACTGCAAACATGCATGTCCATCTGTGTATCCACTGCTATTGTCAAAAACGAGAGGAGGAGTGAGTGTGTAGCAGCAGCTCTTCATCCATCAGTAAGAGCAGCAAACGTGATATTATGGTTTTAACGCTGCTCACAACAGATTATATGTGACCTCAGATTTTCTCATTTGTCGTGTTGCTATTGAAGTAGCTGTGCTGACTCATGTAATGCCAGTGTAACGATCATGAATGAGTAGACTCGCTAACCAGTCGACTAAAGGGTTAACGTAGTCACCCGTGGGGCGGGAGACCCAGGTTTGTGTCCTGGCTGCGACGGTTCCCGGCTGCCCCCTGAATCCGCTACACTGGTGTCAGAAGTGGGTGAGACCGTGAGGCCATCGGAGGCGCATGCGCCCAGAGGCATGAGGGAGCTGGTATACTGAAGCGCGGGGACACGCTTCCTGAAGGAGGGGGATAGTGTAATGAGCACGAATGAGTAGAGTCGCTAGCCGGTTGGCTAACGGGTCGGACCCGTTAGTTGACTGGTTAGCGCAGTCACCCGTGGTGCGGGCGACCCAGGTTCACGTCCCGGCTGCCCCCTGAATTCGCTACATTGGTGTCAGAAGTGAGATGGTGGGACCGTGAGGCCATCGGAGGTGCATGTGCCCAGAGGCGTGAGGGAGCTGGTATGCTGAAGCGCGGGGACATGCTTCCCGAAGGAGCGGGGTAGTGTAACGATCATGAATGAGTAGATTCGCTAATGTAGCGAATTCGGAGGGCAGCCAGGAACCGCCGCAGCCGGGACGCGAACCCAGGTCTCCCGCACCACAGGCGACTATGTTAACCAGTCGACTAAAGGGTCCGACCCTTTAGTCGACTGGTTAGCAAGTCCACTCATTCTCATTCATGTGCATTCCATCAGCTTACACTGTAACTTCTTCTGAGCCTTTAACTATTAGAAATGGCACCAACAATCGTAGTCTTAACATCCTTAAAATACCTCTTGTCGTACATGGTGAACTTTTATATTGCTGCAAGTGATGCATCAAAGCAGTGGAATATATTCTAAGAATGCTGTTCAAAGGGATTACAGAATGCAGCACCGATGGTTGTTACCCATTTTTATTTGGCGTACTCACGAAAAAGACCAGCTGGGTTATTTTTCATCTGACTTAGCGCTTAAAAAAAGATGCTGTTTCATGGTGTACTGTTCCAGTGTGCATGTGCAGGTCAAACACACACACACACACACACACACACACACACACACGTGCACGTGCACACACAGTTTATAGAGTGTTTATAGAGCCGGTTGTGGTGAGAGCCTTGTCTTCCAAGTATGGCAATATGGCAGTCAGAGAGAGAAAATTCCTCTCCTCCTCTCTTGTGCTCACATCACAGCCTCTCAGGACCAGGCAAGGCCAGGAATGTCTGACCAGTACAGTTCAACCCAGCACATTCAGAATGAGTGGGAAGATGAAGCATGTCCTTCCTCCTTCTTCCTCTCCCCCTCTCTCATAAGTTCCCTGATCTTTTGCCCAGTCTGTACTCAGCTTCAGCAATTACTGTTATGACCACAATATATAGAAATCCCTATTACTCCCCTGCTACTACGCTTGTTTTACTGCGGGTCATCTTCCAATGGCTCACTTAGAATATCTGTACTTGGAATGACATCCACTCGTGGTTATGATAGGATTACTATTTAGGGCGCTAAGATATCTGTAGGCTGACAAACACACATTTGCTAATTGCTGACTCTCTTGTAAGTCGCTTTGGATGGAAGCCACTGCTAAATGAGAAAATATAAAATATAAATAGAGTCTAGGGCTGTGGTTGTGTAGTTGAGTTGTGGTTATGGGCATCACTGACCTTTTCTGACCACTCAGGAAAACAAGTACCATGTTTCCCAGACCATAAGTCACAGTTTTTTTACTCATCTGGCTGGTCCTGCGACTTATATTCCAAAGCAACTTCCCTCCATCCATTATCCAAACCGCTTATCCTACTTAGGGCCGCGGGATGCTGGAGCCTATCCCAGCAGTCATTGGGTGGAAGGCGGGGAGACACCCTGGACAGGCTGCCAGTCCATCACAAGGCCAACACATTCACACCTAGGGACAATTTAGTATGGCCGATTCCCCTGACCTACATGTCTTTGGACTGTGGGAGGAAACCAGAGCACCCGGAGGAAACCCACGCAGACACGGGGAGAACATGCAAACTCCACACAGAGGACAACCCAGGACGACCCCCCAAGGATGGACAACCCCGGGGTTCAAACCCAGGACCTTCTTGCTGTGAGGTGACCATGCTAACCACTGTGCCACCGTGCCGCCCCCAAAGCAACTTATATAATGTAATTTTGTTGGACGAATACACTGCATGTCAACTAAGGCCACTACATGGCACTGTTTAATTTTGTGACTCAAGTGAAAATACCGTACCACCCATAGAAATTGAATGAGAATGGCCATTGAACTGTTTGCTGCAGTCATTGAGTTGTTCAAAAGAAAATGGCGATTGTTGTTGTTATGGTGCCAACACATGTCAGTTGGGCCATAAATGTTCATACTACTCCACTGCTCATTTGGTCATTACTGCAAAACCTCACTTCAGTGAGTTGGCGACTTTAAAAAAAGAAAAGAAAAGTCTGTGACTCGCTGCAAGTCGGTTTGTATGGAAGTTAGACTGCTACAATGGTAACAGTTCTTTACAATGGCAGCGGTTCAAATGGCCGCCATGGCTCTGACCATCCTGCTATGTTGTTCTACTGTCATTCAATTTCTATGGTACCGCCATATAAATGATAAATGTGACTTATACACCAAAGTGACTTATGTGTTTTTCCTCACAATAACGCATTTTTTACTAAGTGTGACTAATACTCGGGTGCGACCTGTAGTCCGGGAAAGAAACTCAAGAGGCGTTGCGTTGAGTTAACACTGAGACAAGGATCATTTTTGCATATGTGCAAATGCATGTGTTTTTGTGTGTGTGCTCACGTGTTTGTGTGTGTATACATGTGTGTTCTGTGCTTGCATAACATGTATTTTACTGCGACACGTTAAGTGCCGTTGGGTTTATGCGATAGAGTGCATTTCACACTCCAGTAGTGCTTACCATTCTCATTTGGCCCTGGAGACAAGGCCAGGCTAATGGATTTAACTGCCAAGCTAATGCCCTCTGTCTTTTACGGTGTAAAACTAGAAAGACTATCCCCACATGGAAACCATGATTTTGGGTTTCATGCCACAAGCATGTCTTAATAGGCACGGGAACCAGGGGTTAAACATTAGACCAGTCAGTACTATGCAGAAGTGGCAATCACTATAATCTACTAGGATGCTATGGGGTGATTTTACATTGTGGGCCAATGGAGACATTGCCAGTATAACATTTGTGATCTGTAAAATTGGGATTAAAAGCAAAAGGATAAAAGAGAGTGGATGATGTTTCAGAAGACAGTAGTCGCTAAAAATGGATGGTGCACAATTCAAGCTTGTTTCGCAGTGGCTTTGAGCGTAAATTACCCAGTCTGCATGAGAACTCAGACATCTGGGGGAAGGTTCTTGGTTTAGTTTAAGTGTTGCACAATATACCAGTGGCTCCAAAGCCATATCTCATCAGAGGTTATTTACAGCATCTAAAACAGCTAGCCAAAAGCAAACCCAAATAAACACCCAAAAAAAAAAAAAAAAAACCTAAGCCAGAAGTACACACAAAACAAAATTAAGCAAGTTTGGTAAGCTGTTGTTCTTCTCCGTTTCCTTGCACAGTGAAGCACTTCCTTGATACACGTGACCAGAAAGCCATAATAGGACGATTTCAGCTTCCCACTTGATGCCAAAACAAATGACAGGGTGTGCACGGGCACTAATGTAAACCAGTGGTTCTCAAAGTGGAGCCTGGGCAGGCACCCTGAAAGGTCCCTGAGGAAGTTTCAGATGGTCACGATTAAATAAAGACTAATATAGTTTCATTAGAAATCCTGCACTGCAACTGTCTAAGCATGACTCTAGTTTGTGGTTTTACCACAATAATCTTGACATGTATCGTGTACAAGGTGAAATATTTCAAATCCAAATCATCGCTAACATCAGAAACCTTTCCATATGGGTTTCCCTGTGTCAAGACCTTGTCCGATTTTGAGTCCATGGCCGAAGTGTATCTGTTTGGAATTCTGTATAGTAACATTATTGGAGGTTCCTCAGTCTAAACGTTATAGAAATGGGTTTGCGGATCAGAGGGTAATCTTTGAAGTGAGTAATAAGCATTCTCCTTTCCGGAGCGCTTCAGGTTTAGTAACCTTCAACCTCTCAAGTGTCATGTAGAGGACTGTGATGGCGCTGGTCAACTCAAAGGTTTGTGTCTATATAAGTGTATGTGTATTTAGCAGGGTGTTTTCTTGAAAAGAAGCCAGAGTGCTCAGCATAGCATTCCTGCAATACATTTAAAACAAATCTGTGAAGCAAAGAGCTGAGTTTAAATTGTTATCTCCACAGTATCCGCCTTCGTAAAATCCATATCAATGTGGAAGGAAGGCTCCTCTTTGCTCTCCCATGGCCGGGGAGATAAAGGCAGAGGGAATGTGCTCTGGCTGTGTCCTATGGCCAACTAGACGTTCACACAGCCAGACCAGGAAAACTTGTGTTATAGTTTTTCAAAGCAACAAGAACAAACAAACAAACGTGCATACTCAGGATTTGTTCCATTAAAACTGCAGCCACACAGAACCATTCTTTATAATGGCCAAAAACCACCAGAGCATCCAAGGCCGGTTCATAAATGAATGCCAGCCTCGACAGACTCTGGAATCAGCTTTATCGCATGAACAGTCTCAGAAATAACTTTTGTGTTTATATGAGACAACTTATAGCTTTCGTGGTATCTGTTACCTTAATCACAATTGTGCGCGCGTGCATTGGTGTATGCGTGTGTGCTGGTGCTTGAGGTTAAGGCAGGAGAAAGAAGCCATCTCAGAATGATAAATAATCCTCCCACACACACCAGGCTCCGTGTAAGGTCACGCACCGAGACTTTCTCGGATACATCAGGAGTTTGTGGGATACGTCAATGGCATTGGGAGGCTTTGGTGGGAATGCGGTGGGAATACCATGGTATTCCAGAAAGCTATGGCCGGGCTGCTGTTATGCTCTGCTCCATGCTTCGAGATGACATTAGTCAGATGTTGGTATGACTTGCTGTTTACATTAACATGGAAGTACATACAAAAGAAGCCACCGGCAACTTTCCATAAATGTAATGGAAGATTATTTAGTGTCAATATAAAACACTCCAGAGCAGGGAAGGTCCCTGCCCCCATCTGGTAAACACTTGGCACTACAGCAGTATATACACTCACCGGCCACTTTATTAGGCACACCTGTCCAACTGCTCGTTAACGCAACTTTCTAATCAGCCAATCACATGGCAGCAACTCAATGCATTTAGGCATGTAGACATGGTCAAGACGATCTGCTGCAGTTCAAACCGAGCATCAGAATGGGGTAGAAAGGTGATTTAAGTGACTTTGAACGTGGCATGGTTGTTGGTGCCAGACGGGCTGGTCTGAGTATTTCAGAAACTGCTGATCTACTGGGATTTTCATGCACAACCATCTCTAGGGTTTACAGAGAATGGCCCGAAAAAGAGAAAATATCCAGTGAGCGGCAGTTCTGTGGGCGAAAATGCCTTGTTGATGCCAGAGGTCAGAGGAGAATGGCCAGACTGGTTCGAGCTGATAGAAAGGCAACAGTAACTCAAATAACCACTCATTACAACCGAGGTATGCAGAAGAGCATCTCTGAACGCACAACACGTCGAACCTTGAGGCAGATGGGCTACAGCAGCAGAAGACCACAACGGGTGCCACTCCTGTCAGCTAAGATCAGGAAACTGAGGCTACAATTCGCACAGGCTCACCAAAATTGGACAATAGAAGATTGGAAAAACGTTGCCTGGTCTGATGAGTCTCGATTTCTGCTGCGACATTCGGATGGTAGGGTCAGAATTTGGCGTCAACAACATGAAAGCATGGATCCATCCTGCCTTGTATCAACGGTTCAGGCTGGTGGTGGTGGTGTAATGGTGTGGGGGATATTTTCTTGGCACACTTTGGGCCCCTTAGTACCAATTGAGCATCGTGTCAACGCCACAGCCTACTTGAGTATTGTTGCTGACCATGTCCATCCCTTTATGACCACAGTGTTCCCATCTTCTGATGGCTACTTCCAGCAGGATAACGCGCCATGTCATAAAGCTCGAATCATCTCAGACTGGTTTCTTGAACATGACAATGAGTTCACTGCACTCAAATGGCCTCCACAGTCACCAGATCTCAATCCAATAGAGCACCTTTGGGATGTGTCATGGATGTGCAGCCGACAAATCTGCAGCAACTGCGTGATGCTATCATGTCAATATGGACCAAACTCTCTGAGGAATGTTTCCAGTACCTTGTTGAATCTATGCCACGAAGGATTAAGGCAGTTCTGAAGGCAAAAGGGGGTCCAACCCGGTACTAGCAAGGTGTACCTAATAAAGTGGCCAGTGAGTGTAAATACTATTTACCGTGGATTATGAATAAGGGTAGGCAATAGTACAATATCAATTATCATCTTTCAGTGGTATTGTATCAGAATGAAATTCAGATATTTTGATACACGATTTCGTTGTCTAAATTAATGATAATTTGATGATAAGTTGAAAGAAAGCTAGCTATGGTTTGATATTACACTTTACGTTGCCAAACGAATTTCAGTTGGATTTTTAAACATGGTATTGTTGCATAAATAAGCTGATATCATGATACATGTTGATATCATTTAAAATCCACAATGACTATAATAATGCTTTCCATATTGGCCAGCACTACATAGTTATGGGTTAACTTATACATAAAGTATACTGTGCGTACTTAAGTATGAACTCTGGCAAAGCGTAAATAATTGTACACAGTATTTCTCTCCTGTAAAAAAGAAAACCGTTGTTTATTGTTTATGCCTGTTAATGAATAAATGAATGAAAATAAATGAAAGATTCCCCACAGCCACAGAAAGCTAAATAATTTACTTATATTGCATTATAGAAGCTTCTGGGCTGCAAAGAGAAAAGCTGTGTGTATTATGTGGGTCAGGACAGTACAAAGAAATACTTTTTCTCTTCCCAGCTTACTTTATGCGCATAACTGAACGGCACACATACAGCCAACACAAGGTAGTGTAATGATGTTAACGAGAAAGTTAGGAAATTGATTTTTCTAGTATTGGGTGGCCTGGTTGTTACAGCTGGAAAAAAAAATCCGTCACCACTTTTAAACACAATTCATCATAAATAGGAAGGCCTGACTGAAAATCAGGATTTCATAACACGTGATACTGTACATTGCTGTTTATAACAACTTTATGGCTCTAGTTTCCGGGTCATAGCACGGTCGAAGGCGCCAATGCTAGTTCATGGCGCAAATCGATCTAAGATGTGGCCAATACTTTTTTTGCTCATTTTGGGACACGCTGCGCTGGCGGTAATTGGGCACAACTGAGGCCCAGTTGTAAAAGGGTCGGATTAGAAGGAATAAATTATCAGTAGGAATGGTGGGGGCTATCTTCAATTAAGGCCAATCAAATCAGCTCCTCTCATTCCCTTTAAAAGTAATGCGCGCACTGTCATGGTGAACTGCCAATTTCGTAATGGACGGGGGAAGTCCAGAGCGGCTAAGGCAGAAAAGCTTCTCCCAGGAGGAAACTGATGACCTTGTTCGGGAGGTGCAGAGTCACCAAGTTTGCATACAACAGACATTAAAACCAATTCCAGTGTGATATGAGACACACACAAACATGATCATAGGCAGTGGGTGAGGCAGATGATGGGGAAGGCTAATATTTGACCAACTATAATACCTGTTTAACGACCTGTAGCACGCCGTTCAATAGCTCCCTTTCCATTGCTGCTCACATCAACGTAGGCTAGGCAAAGATTGCAAAATACATGAAAATCATCCTTGGCTCTTTACATAATGAATCTATGTTCTTTACACCATTCAGGATTGTATATAGTTTTTCGTTTTGGCATTTTGACTAACTTACAGACAGATGTGAGTGTTTACACATTAAACCAATGAAATACAAAATCACTGATTTGACAGGTACATCAGTCAATAACATGCACAATAATATCGATGGGTGGCATGGTGGCGCAGTGGTTAGCATGGTCGCCTCATAGCAAGAAGGTGCTGGGTTAAAACCCGGGGTTGTCCAACCTTGGGGGTCGTCCCAGGTTGTCCTCTGTGTGGAGTTTGCATGTTCTCTCCCCGTGCCTGCATGGGTTTCCTCCGGGTGCTCCGGTTTCCTCCCACAGTCCAAAGACATGTAGGTCAGGTGAATCGGCCATATTAAATTGTCCCTAGGTGTGAATGTGTCGGCCCTGTGATGGACTGCCGCCCCAATGACTGCTGGGATAGGCTCCAGCATCCCACGACCCGAATGCGGATAAGCGGCTTGGATAACGGATGGATGGATAATAATATCGAAGTTGAAAACTCCGATCATAAATACGCACTTTCAGAGTGCCTGCATGTACCATTAGCCAATAAAAACGCAGACTTCTTTCACAGTAGCCAATAAAATGCAGTGTAACAAAGTGTGCTCTACCGCTCTGACAGTGAACTTAGGAGCATGCATTATTTTTATTCAACACCATCAAAAGGAGGACAAAGAGGCGTCCGTACAGATGTTGCGCTGGATGCTGGACAGAGAGCTGAAAAACCGGACTGTCCATCCAAAAGCCACACATATGGCTTCGCAGGGTGCACAATAGCCAGCATGTCAGAAGGCTTAGCCTTTAGCCTTTTTTAGCCTACAATACCCGCCGCCCCTGAACGTGATTATTTGACAGGCTACCGTTTAACAGATGCAGGCGTAATATTTGGTTTTATTTGACACCAGACAAGCACTGTGTCACCTAATTTTAACTGACACACTCTCTACTGTGCCCCCACACCCATTTCGGTGCAAGCGATGTCATGATGGGCCCAGATATTAGCAAACGAGGCCAAGCGAGAGAAAAACCACCTTGCGCCCAACGGAATTGTCACTGTCTGCGTTAGCACTACCAACAGCTTTGCACCGTCCGGAAACTAGAGCCCTAAGTGTTCTCAGAAATGTTGTTCCCTTCCTTTCAGTCCGACCAACTGGAGTCAAGGGCTAAACACAGAGGAAATCACTGAGATTTCTTTAGAGATTTATGATGAAGAATCCATTTGAACCCCTCCTGGTGGTGCTTGGATACTGACCATCTGCTGCCATACATTTCTCCATTAGCATCCTGGTTATGTAACCGTACCATACACTCCACCTCTGGTTCATATAATGAATGTTTGTGCAAATGGCTGACCCTCTGGTCCAGAATGAGTCTACAATGTGTTTTTCTCTGGGCTGGCCCCAAAATCCAGAGCATAAACATTACTCATCAGCTCCTCTCTCTTGGGTTTTCCTCACCTCTGGGATTCTGAGGAGACCTCAAGGTGATGCAAGACAAATCATTTGAACTGTGATGAAACATGAAGTCTTTTTGGATGGAAGTCTGCTCTCCTTATGTAGCCCCCAGCCCCATTTACACATAATACTGAGGATAAACTATCTTATCCTGGCAATCTGGCCATGCTTGTGTTTCTGTTTACCACGCCGCAAACATTGTTAATTACACCCTCTATCCAACCCCATTTCCCACTCTTTCAAGTGCTCTCTCTATCTTTCTCTGACTCCCTTCCTGTTGGTATTTTGTATGTCTTTCTGAGATTCTGTCAAAACAAACTTCCAGGCCTTGGTTCCCTTTCCATGTCCAGCCTCAATAAACAATCACAGACTGCCAGGCACGAACTCACATGTACACACAATTATGATGAGACACAGGGTTACGCAAAACTCCACAATAAAACATATACGCTGCACCAGTACGTGAAATATTTATATTTAAGAGTCTGGAAATTTGACATCCAGCCACAGATAGCTGAAGAATGACATAAACAGTTTTCCAGAGACACGTGAGGCCTTTAGTCGGATGTGTTTATTTGATGTGGTCGAGATACTCCACAGCTCTGTGACTCACCAGCCACTGTGTATTCACAATGGAGATGAACTAGCTCTCACCACAACACGGCCTTCTCGATAAGGCCTCTGCCCAGACTCTGTTAGTTCTCCGTTTGGTCTGTGGAGGATCACTACACTGTTTGGGGAAAATGGCGTCACTCCCGTTGAGCAACAGCTCATACATTACCAAAGTCCCTGATCCTGTCTCTTCAAATTTGCCGTTCAGATACTCTCACTTAAGGTCTATGGTCCCTTTCCAGATCAGGAGTATCTTTATTAATTTCATCCTGATTCTGAGGCCTGATTTGCAAACCTCCAGACCTTGAATTTCACACTAAATTCAATGCTCCAATAGACTCCATCATCCTCGCGACCCTGAGAGCAGGATAAGTGGTTCAGACAATGGACGGAAACAGATTTATTCCAGCACAGTTAGCGTTTCGACTGAACAGTCTTCATCGCACTAATGAAGACTGCTTTATCAGACTATTGGCTGCCCTGCACAGCAAACCACACACAACACCTCTTATTTTTTTTACTGCAGTTATTGTTATTATTAATTATTATTATTTGTCTTTAGAGTCATACATTTATTTAATTCCTGTTTTAAAGCTACTTGTTTTAATCATGTCGACTTGCTATAGGACATGTACAAGTGCATGTGTGTGTGTGTGTGTGTGTCTGGGCTTGGGTGTGTTAATATGTTGGCATGTGTGCATGTACAGTACATCTCTGTGGTGACGTAGGTGTCCTGGTTTGTATGCTGTTACTTGCTAATGTATGAAAACAAACATGGATTGTATATATTAGATGATACAATGTACGTATGTATCCAGGATGTTATGTAGGTAGAGTATGAATTATGTTTAAGTCATGTGGGATAAACGATTGTATCATGTATTGAATAAGCTGCATTAAATTAAGATTTACAACACCATACTATGTAAATTGTGAAACTTTTCTTTGTTATTTCTTTTCCTTAATTTCTGTGTCTTATCTTTCCTATTGTATTATGTTAAAAACCTCACAAAAATGATGATCAACAAAAGAAATGATAGTCACGACAGCCCGCATCAACCTATAGAACTGGGAGTCTGGGCGATAAGGCGCCTCTTAAACTCCTCTTTTCTCCTATATAGATACCGAATCAGACACCACAAGCCCTCTCTATGGCAGCACGTGTCATTAGCGGGATGCCGTTTTTGTAAGGATGTCAGTTCCTCTTTGTGCCATCGCAGCCCATCTGCTGTTTGGGTTTACGGCGGTGTGTAACGGACAGAGGAGGTAAACAAAATGGTGGTGGTGGGGCGGGGGGGAATCAAAGCCATAAGCATTACTTTGATCTACCTAGAGATTTGCGTGTTGTGTTTTGAGATCTGGCTTAAGACATCACATGATGGTACATAATACACATTCACACACACACACACACACACACACACACTAGGACACACATCTACACGTAGCTTACACACATAAGGATGCGCCTCATCATGGTTGACGGTGCGGCGTTTGGGTTTCTTGGTCATGCCATGAATGAGCTGGAATGTCAGCTCAGCCAAAGTTGTGTCTAACAAGGAAGTGAGAGGACTGACGTTAGATGGACTCAGACAAGTGGTAACGCTACATAGAGGCGAAGAGCAACAGGTGAATGAAGAAACACTTCAGCAAGACGTCAGCGTGAGCAGCTGTGAGTTACTGTGGCGGTGTTTACAAGACGCAAGATTGTTCTGTCATTTTATTAGCCTCTCTTGGTGAATTTAGAGACGCTAATAAAATGATAGAACAAGTTTGTTCTGTCATTTCATTGGCGTCGCTAAACTCCCTTGGCGAGCCATTGAAAAATAATTGTATCGCGCGTGCCTGCCGGTGAATTAAACACACATGTTGCTTGTTCTCGGAGTCAGCACTCCTTTTCCTCTGTTTGTCTTATGATACTGATCTGATCTGTTACAGGTGTTGCTGAAATATTTTCCTGCGGGAAATCAGAAATCAGTCTCATGAAGAAAATAGAGAGAGAGAGAAAAAAACTTCAGACACCAGAAATTGGGAGGTGAAGAAGTGAGATGGTGTGAACGAGAGGGTGTGAGGGAGTCAGGATGGACGTGACGTAGCGGGCCACACATGCACGGCACAATGCATGCGAAGGGAAACAAGAGCATTGGGACAGGGTGGGGGCTGTTGTAATTTTTGGGGCTAAGTGTTTCCCATGGTATGGTTTCCCATCGTTTTGGAAACCACATATTGATTTACTTAGTCTGAAGTATGCCAGAGATGGGTGGGTGTGAGAGAGAGAGAGCAAGAGAGAGCTAGAGAGAGAGTGAGAGACGGGTATAACAACCGAGAAGGGGAAAATTAATTATTAACAACATGGAAGTAGAGTGAGAGATGGATGGGATTTCAACAGTGCGTGAGTGTTGGGGAATATAGTGAGCACTGCCGATGGATGGTAAAAGTGACATTTGCTTGTTGCTGGTGGGGGGTTTTTTGGGGGGGGGAGTAAGACAGAGAGACTGACAGATGGACGGAGACAGAGTTGCGCGTTGTAAAGTTGTGTACCCTCTGCCCGTGCCTCCAGGTCCAGGGCCTCTGAGCCTCAACAGGCTTTTGGATGGAGGTCTTGCACGTGAGCAAGGCAACAGCTGGCTGAGTCAGAGCGCAGAGGAGGAACGGAGGAGAGAGCCAAGTCACTGGAAGCCAGTTCCCAGGCTCCGGCCCCCAGAGGCGGCAGTGGGGAGGATGGTTGGGGGTGGGGGTGATGGTGGGGGTTTGGAGAATCAAGGCCAGCTGTGAGGATGTCCCACTGCCTGCATTTCTTAACCCAATCCGTGACTCTTGCCCTGCCTTAGAAATAACTCAATCATGCGAAATAAAGCACTGGTGTAAGATCTTATTTTTAAACTTTTTTACAATTTTTTGGATTGGGGTTCAGTCTTGAAAAGTGGGCAAGATGAGTGTAAATAAGTCACGAACAGCGATTCAGGAGTCTGGAACCAGGCTCATCCTTATTCTATGCCCATTCCGATATGCATATGGAAAAAAGAAATAAATATCATCAGCAACTCAGATATGCGGCACTATGTGAAAGTTCCAATCAGGAGAACTGAATGACCTTACTACAGAAGGCTTTCATGTAGTATATCTGGTTGACTGTCTAACACTAGCAGTTTCTGCAAGGTTTCTCCCACTTGTGGTGGTGTTTTGAGGTTGCTAGTGTGATGTCTGTCTGTGATATCTATCATGACAGTGTTGTGAATCTCTTATATGGCATGCTGTAAAACATGCTGGATAAGAAATACACCCTGCTCTTTTCTTTTGCACATCTGTTCTCTTTCTTTGCCTTTTGCTACAGGTTGTTGTGTTTGATCTCATCTTTTTTATGCTTGCGTCTTCTGTGTTTCCATGACCACTCGCTAAAGATGACTGTCACTCACGTCATGTGACAACTTGAGTTTTCTGAATTGAAAAGAAGGAAGGGATTGTGTGGCACATTTTACACATCTGCTAACTGATAGAAGCGCTCATCCTAAACTGTAGTCTACAGCTTGCTATCGGGGACTTTCTCATCCTTAACGCCCTATCAAAAACACCCATCCGTCCATTTTCTATACCCGCTTAATCTTATTCAGGGTTGCTGGAGTCTAAGCCAGCATAAATTGGGAAGAAACCTGCAAAAAGGCTGGGAGAATATGCAAACTCCATGCAGATAAGACTTGAATTTAACCCAGGACCCTCTTGCTGTGAGGCAACAGCGCCTCTATGCCACCTTAACGCCTAAACATATTTCTGATATTTACAATGCTAAATCTAAGGAAGTGTTTCCAGGAAGAAAAATAAATTTTCAACCCATTTTGTTCTTTCTTTTTTTTTTTTACATATTTTTCGTCATGGCAGAGTATGCAATTTTCTTCGACTGTCGTCCTGCAATCATAAAAAACACATTTTCGCCCTATTCTATGTTATTTTTCAAGCACATACCTCTGTCCCTGTGAAGTGACATGATGCATCACTGAAACATTAATTTCTTTCATTCACCATCTTTGTCTACAGGGGTGCGGAGCATCGTGCGGAAAATGTGACTGCAGTGGTGTGAAGGGAGCAAAGGTGAGTTATATCCAACATTTCATTCTTCCTGCATCCGAGTTGAAGGAAAGTAATTATACCCACATCACATAGGTGCAAGGCCATAAGAACATCGTCAATGAAAAAGGGGGATAGCACCTGCACCCTTACTTTAACCCACAAACGTTTAATAGAACAACGTTTCAATCCCACGTGGATCTTCGTCAGGTCAAAATGTTCTACCTGTTTCCGTTATCACTCATTTCTTCAACCATCAGTTGACACTGAGTCTTCAAGTCAGTCTGCAATTGATGACTGAGATAACAGAAAGCACGTCCTCCAGGCCTGGTCGGAGGCTGGGACCAAAGTGGGGCGCTGTTGAGTTTCTATGGTCCTAAGCAGGTGTGACAGAGCCTGGTTTGTTCTGGGTCGGCTCAGTCGGTGGACCTGTTGTACGTGGGCTCTTGGTGGAAAACATTGGACAGGGGCTCAGTCACGGAGGAGGAATCAGGGTTGGAACGAGGATCAGGCAGAATTAGAGCATGTCCGGACACACAGCTGGGCTGAAGGCCTCATTCCCACTTAGCAGAGCAAGACTCTCAGACAGACATGGAGTTGGTAGGGACACCAGCTGAACAAGCTGTGACCACCGACCTGTGACCATCCAGGTGTCAGCATACTAGAAAGCTTATCTCTGACTTAAAAGCTGTTGTGAGTGGCTATTTCTATCACACCGATGAATAAAATGTTATTAACCTTAAGTTCAAATCATTTTTGAGGGCCCCAGTTTGCCAGTTAGGGGCCCTTGGAATCATCCTAACTCCCCCCATACAGCACCACTGAATATAAATAAGTATGGAAGTAAACTTATATTTAAGTGTACTCCCAACCGCAACAAATTTCCTCAAAAAGGACAATATAGAATCAATAGATCAGTCATTCTGTCTATCTATCTACCTATCTATTGCTCTGTCCTTATAAGTTGACTGTTTTGACAGCAACTTCACCGTTCAGTTGTACCTGCCAGTAGGTTAAACACAGTTTACTTTACATCTGCATAAGCCTAAAATATACAGACAATAGTTAATACACTTTATATATAAACCCCTTAAAACACAATTGAATCATCACCTTTCAAGGGAATTAGGGTAAAAATGGATATGTTTCTCGAGTGTAGCTCCTGTTGTTATTATTGGCATGTTTCTATCAGAGCATTGCAGTGTGTTATCTGTCGTCTAAGCACGCTTGTCTGGCCTTATATGGCTCACTCGAACGAGAACAGTAGCCAAACATTCAGCTCACCAAAAAGAGTGGACGTGCTGAATGTGTTCAATGGAGCCTGTCCAAACCAGTGTGGTTTTAAAGCAACACTGTTCTTTGGAAGGTGTTGAACACCCTCAGAAAGCCTCCTGAATTCCCCTAAACTGTTTTTCTTTTTTTCTAAATACATCATTTCTCTGACATCCGCAGTAACAGTCCTCTTTGACATTGGTCCCTGTTTCATTTCCCATGGTCCACAATGCACGCCATCAGTGCTGTTAGTCAGGAATGATGAGGTCTACTAAGGGAATTCATTGTGGTTTTATCCAAAAATCCCCATTTTAATGGTTCCTTTTTTTCTCCGCCGTCTGCTTTAACAAGGTTCTCTCATCTTTGGCAGTAGTTTCTAGATCACTAGGTGAGACACGCTGCAAAAAGAGGCCCTCCAAAATAATTTTGCTGCCCCCTATTGGCAACTTTAGAAAATTACTTAAGAATACCAGCTGGTAATATTTTTATTGCAGTATGAATAAACTGCGCATTCAGGTTTTTTAGTATTTATAGTATTTAGTATCGTTATTGGATTTTACACAGAAACCTTATTTGTTACATGTACATATATGATCATAATTTACAATTCTTTAATCTCCCTCTTGATGTACAGGTTTGTATTCTCAACATAGTAATCCTTATGGAAAAAATGCATATTTAAGTATATTTATACTTTGGTATAGAAAGTACACAAAAACTAAAAAAGTGTTTTTATTAGTACACGATGTTCATAAATATTTATTAATTCAAAGTTTAATTTAAAGCAAATGTATAAGCCTATATTATTATTATACCTTTTGTGAAATTATGAACTATTTAGAAAGTATAAGTAAACTTAGTATACAGTGTCCAAAGTTACATTTTTCAAGTGAAATAAAACAAAAATAAAAGTATGTTTGTGTATTTTTAGTTTAAACGTATCATATTAAAAGTGCACCAAAGTAAACTTCATTTTTTTATGGGACCGCTATTACAAATATTTCTATTACAATCAATAATCATAATCCACTACTACTACTCCTGCTACTACTACTTTTGGCTGCTCCCGTTAGGGGTCGCCACAATGGATCATCCGTTTCTATCGCTTCCTGTCCTCTGCATCTTCCTCTGTCACACCAGCCACCTGCATGTCCTCTCACCACATCCATAAACCTCCTCTTTGGCCTTCCTCTTTTCCTCTTCCCTGACAGCTCCATATTCAATAATCATAATCCACTATTAAACTGTTTTACAGGGTGAGCGGGGCTTTCCTGGTCTCCAAGGCAACATGGGATTCCCAGGGATGCAGGGACATGAAGGGCCTCCAGGGCCAATGGGCCCCAAGGTGATTGACAGGATTGTGTGCTATGTGTGCGCATCCATGCATGCACCCACCCACCCACACACACACACACACACACACACACACACACACACACAAAATCAAAAAACAAAACAAAATGTCTCATTTATGTACTCCCAGGACTAAAACCCAGTTGTTTTTTTCCTGAGGTTTAGTGTTCTGTGGTTTTGCTCTAGACAGAAAATGAAGTGGAGCTACTGAGTAGGATACAACACAGTGAGCGTATTGATTGTCTTAAAAACTTATCATCAATTATACAACAACAACAAAAAATTAACTGTGCCCAGAAAGTATCTCTGCTCATTCAATCACAACCGTAGTTGACTTTTGAGGTTGATAGTATTTGGGTGGTGGTTAATATTATTAATTTCCTCATCTGGGTTTGTTATTTGAGAAAAAAAAATTTGCAAGGCTCATACCTTATTAGCTGACTCCACGGCAAATTCATGTCAAACTTCTATGCTTTTGGGTTTTTTAATGTCATCCGTGTCTTCTTAGGGGGATCATGGTGAGTCAGGGGCACCTGGGTTGAAAGGAACACGTGTAAGTATTTCATTTGTGTGATCACAGCAAAACAGACCTTTGTGTTTATACCGAAGTGCACAAAAACCTTTACAAACTTATGCAGACGCTTGGAGGCCACTCACAAAAAGTGCCTCAGCTTCTGTAACTTCACATTGTTTAATGAATGGTTATTTTTGTATGTGTAATACGCTCTTTTTACTTTATTGCCATTTCCTAGTGTATAGCTTATGCATAACACTGGTGTGTTTGTAATGTCTTTCAGGGTCCTTCTGGTTTGCCAGGATTCCCAGGAAACCCAGGACTACCTGTGAGTCCTGTACTCTTCTTTCAAATCTGCTTTCATTCTGCCACAATCCTTTGAGGCGCTCTTGTAGAGAAATGAAAATGTATAGTGTCATGTGTGTTGGTATGTCCTCGTATGATAAAAAGTGATTGTCTGTTTGTTCATGTCATTCACTCATAGGGCATCAACGGAAATGACGGCCCTCCAGGTTCACCAGGTATCCCAGGATGCAACGGGACTAAAGTAAGCCCATTGTCAGACTTCAGCTGAGGTTGAAGAATCAGACCAAATGTGTCCGTGAAAGATATTTTATGCTGATTAATAACTTGTTTTCCTCAGACACCTCTCTGACCCTTTGTGACATTGTTCTATGTTTGTGTCACAGGGAGAAAGAGGCACGGACGGTTTTCCAGGCTTCCCTGGCCTTCAAGGACCACCTGTAAGTAGTCAAAATATGACACTCCCCCACTTCACCCACCGCATTTGATCTCTAGCATGTCTACATGATGATGATGATGATGATTGAACTATCGATAAATCCGCCTCCCTTAGTTACTGTTGCTGACTCAAGACAACGTGTAGGCTTATCTGTTTATTACGTTTATTATGTGATTTAGGTTGTGTCAAAGTCATTCTTGTTTGATACTGTAACTTCCTGCTGTCAGTCGTCAATTTATTAATTCTGTCGACAGTTTTCACTGTAACAATTAAATCGGTTCTGTCCAGCGACCCCATTACCTTCTTTGTGACTAGTCTAACAGGTGCAAGTTAAAAACATGTTTCCGTGGTTTTACTTTAGTTGGAATTTTTGTCGATGACTTAAGAACACGATTGGTACGTCTACAACTTTTTTTTCAGCTACAAGCAATGCAAAAAGGTGAAACGAGTGTGGGTGAAATCAGTAGGTAGAAATAATAATCCTTAATTTGGTACCATTTGCCATTTTAAACTATTAGCTAAACGTCAACTATTGTAAGCGGTTATTTTCTTGCCCGGTGCGGGATTCGTTTTGGGGTGTACTGCACCACAAGGCGACATCACTAACCGCTCGGCTAAAGGGTCAGAACCGTTAGCTAGGGGCTAATGTGTGTTATTAGTAGTTTACATTAGCTAGCGTTAGCTAGTACAGTACCGATTAGAGATCGTTAACGTTACTACTGTAAACTACTAATAACATACGTTAGCCCCTAGCTAACGAGTCTGACCCTTTAGCCGAGCGGTTAATGATGTCGCCTTGTGGTGCAGTACACGCCGTATCGAATCCCACACCGGGCAAGAAAATAACCGGTTACACTACAAACATGTGATGTTATTTTTGGAGTTCTGCGACATGAAAAACCTCAGAACAAAAGCAAACGTCTTTTACCTTCTACATTAAGATGATTTGTTTGGCCGGCACACAGCTTGAACAATAGGAGGCAGCTTCCTCTGCTTTGGTTTGGTTTGGCAAACGGGGCGAAAAATACCCCATTGCTCAGCCCCTCAGGACACCTCCAGTCACTAATGAACTCTACGAAACTCTACGGAGGCTACAGATCAGAAAATGTCGGAGGGCAACGGTCCAACGGCCAGTCCGTGTTTTGAATGGCGGGCTTCAGGCGTTTGGGTCATTTGACGGTTCGCGAAACATCTCCAAGTCCCGCCTCCTCCGTGACGTAGCTATGTCTGACAAACTTTCACGATGAGCCCCGCGACTAATATGGGTTATTTCAAACTAATATTACAACCAAGTAAATAGATTAAACCCGCCGTGTTAAAGAGGTTAAGCTAGAAAATTCACCTTTGCGCTGATATAAATGTGCCTATCGAAGGTTTGATCGTGTAACGGCGTCAAATCGGCGCGCTGTCGTCCTGCTGAGAGCTGATTGGGGGATTGTTGTGTCAATCATTATTTTTCGGTCAATCGCGTCCGTTTGAAAATGCTGTTACGCTCCCGCGTCATACTGCCTTTAAACAACTTTTCCCGCCGTTCTCTCTCCTCAGGGTTTGCCCGGAATCAACGGAATGAAGGTTAGATGAACACGTCAAGACGCTGTGTCTGAATGTCGTCTTTTTTCAATCAATATGCCACCATATGTTTCCACCTACGGTGAAAACAGACGAGGGCTGCGTCAATTCATTTCTAATTGCGCCATGTCTTTCAGGGTGACCCTGGTGGCGTCATTGGAGTTTTGCCGATGAAAGGAGAACCAGGACTTCCCGGCCCATCTGGATTTCCTGTACGTGTGTGTGTGTGTGTGTGTGTGTGTGTGTGTGTGTGTGTGTGTGTGTGTGTGTGTGTGTGTGTGTGTGTGTGTGTTGCAAAAAGGGAGAAAGAGAGAGAGAGAACACTTGATGAAGAGAGCAATAATAGCATGTAATATTAGATGTAACCCTGTGTTATTTCAAGGCCTTAAAACATATTTCCCCATAGGGAATAAATGGATTTCCCGGACCCATAGGCCCTCCAGGACCGCGTGGCTTCTTAGGACCAATAGTGAGTGACTGCGATGGTGATAAGATGTAAATCAGCAGTATGCAGAGGCAGTGTTACATTATAATTGATCAGCCGGTTTAGTGTGCATTGCAAAACAACACAAACATCTTGGACTTCTGCAACAAGAAAAAGAGGGAACAAGTATATTCTGGTAATATTACTTTGGCCTTAATTCCATGAAGAGCCTCGCTGTGACACAGATGTTACTGAGCGAATACGTAATGACATAACATAAACGTCTGCCATTTTTATGCATGGATTATAAATTTATCAGCCTTGACTCATTAGCTAGAAACTGTCCAGGTACCATACGTGCATTTGGCTGATTTGACGTCTGTTATTTTACAGGGTGAACCTGGTCCTCCGGGTCCTCCAGGAGAGAAGGTAAGATCATGCTAGGCGGCAATATCACAATCATGAAATGAATTCAGCCGTCATCTCGCTAAGCTTTGACAGAGTTTCTTCTCTTGGGATATCACAGGATGTTGTTTTTCTTCCTGTTCTCTCCTGCAGGATGACAAGCTGTCCTTCCAGGGTGAAAAAGGAGAGAAGGTGAGGCTGTAGAAACATCCTTGGCATAAAACTCAGCAAAGCTTTTGCTTCCTATGTCATGGGCAGAGGTAACTTCTCCAGTGCAGCCAGTGGATTCAGATAAATCATAACCGGGACTGCACAACTCTGACAAAATTAATTTTGAAATAACGTTAAATAACCAGGATTTCCTCTATGGAAATATAATGAAAGACTTTCTTTATTGTTGGCTCAATTTAAAAGTTCCTAGACTCAGAATACTTTGTTTAAAGTGTACCTGAACTTGAGTTAATTTTTTTCACATATACGCCACTGTATGATCACATATTGTGTGTTCACACCGTATGATACTGATAATTACAATGACATTTACAAGGAAATATCAGTGGGTGATTTGATGGTTTTTTCCAAGCTTCATGCAGTAAAATTGTCTCGGATACTGCAAGTTATAATTCAAGGTTGTTGTATTTGATTGTCGCTGTTGTGGTACTTTTTCATTTTACTGGTTGTCCTAATCTCGTAGGGTGATAGGGGATTCAGAGGCCCACCTGGTCCACCTGGACCACCCTTGCCAGAGGCTGGAGGACCACCTGTCACACATTACGTACCTGGACCACCGGTACTCATTCAGTCATTTAAAAAAAGAGAAATGGATGGACGGATAGATGCATAGATGGATAGACGGATGGATGGATGGACAGATGGATGGATGGATGGATGGATGATGGATGGATGGATGAATAGACGGATAGATGGCTGGACGGATGGATGAAGCCTCTGTTTTCTCACTGCATTTGTTTGGGTTATTTTTACAACAGGGAGAAAGAGGAATTCAAGGTGAAAAGGGAGATAAGGCAAGTATTTTACATTTCAGTACTGTAGTATAGAGACAGTAGAAGTATAAATAAAGTCCAATGGCCTTGGATCAAGTTTTTTTTCCATTAATTAAATATTCATGTGATGAAACTGCCTTTTAAAGGGAAGTTTTGGTAGATCAGCTAGCGACAACACTGAACACTCCCTTGCATAACAGTTGGATGTGTGTGTCCACCTTCTGTCAGTTTTACTCACATTTACATACATGCATATATATTTACATTTACTCATGCTCTTATGCAGAGCGACTTACAAGAGAATCAGTGATTGGCAGATAAATTCAGGCGTTACCAATAGGTCTCATAGAGCACTGAATAGTAATCACATGGTAGTAGTAGTAGTACTAATAATAATAATAATGGATTAACGGATTACATTTATATAGCGCTTTATCTTGACACCCAAAGTGCTTCACAGTGAAGGGTACTTTAGCACTATACTATACTATATGCTATATGATACTATATATATATATATATATATAGCTTTCTTCTTCTTTTTTCGGAAACCGTCAATGATGTTGGTAAAAGTGTTCAACAAATGAGCGGAATATCAATATAGATGTGGGAAAAAACATCTCTATATTTATATATACACACACACACACACACACACACACACACACACACACACACACACACACACACACACACACACACACACACACACACACACACACAGTAGCTGCACGGTGGCGCAGTGGTTAGCGCAGTCGCCTCACAGCAAGAAGGTCCTGGGTTTGAGCCCCAGGGTAGTCCAACCTTGGGGGTCGTCCCGGGTCATCCTCTGTGTGGAGTTTACATGTTCTCCCCGTGTCTGCGTGGGTTTCCTCCGGGTGCTCCGGTTTCCTCCCACAGTCCAAAGACATGTAGGTCAGGTGAATTGGCCGCACTAAATGGTCCCTAGGTGTGTGTGTGTGTGTGTGTGTGTGGGTGTGTGGACCCTGTGATGGTCTGGCAACCTGTCCAGGGTGTCTCCCCGCCTACCACCCAATGGCTGCTGGAATAGGCTCCAGCATCCCCGTGACCCTGAGAGCAGGATAAGTGGTTTGGATAATGGATGGATGGCTATATGAAGTAGTAGTACATTAGCTACATAGTAATTATACAGTGGCATCATATGACGCAGTAATCGTAGCAGGTTTTTTTGAATAGTAATGATATTATAGCAAAGAACGCATTCAGGTTTGTCTTCGATCATCAAGAGATGATGAAGAGAACAATGGAAGTTCGAGGTAGATTTACACTGACCTAGGGCAGCAAACAGACATATCACCACGGAAACATGAAACGTCAATGGCAGTCAGAAACAGGGCACAACAGTAGACACCTATAAGTAACAGCCAACACCGATAATAGTATTGATGATGTATATTAGATGGAAAGTGCCATTTGACTGTTATGCAAATGTGAAGAACTTCATTCAAGATCATAGAACTGTTTGTGCCGTGTACTCATTCCTGTGCGAGTTTAGAGGTTGCATGCCAGTATCCGTAATATGTTATTGCAGGCCTTTTTGTGTGACTTGAAAACATTGGATTATATTCACAGCGTGCACAGAAGACGACATCTGTTGAAATGTTCTGTCTTGATACTGTTTCTGAAAGGCACTTCTGACCTGATTTCCTTTGCAGGGTTTTTGTCTTCCGTCTCAAAATAATGTCAAAGGCGACCCCGGCCAACCCGGACCACGAGTGAGTGGCATAAAGCTCCTTTTTTACTCAACACATGAACCTTTCAGGAGAAAATAACCAACTCGCTGGAATTTCACTATGTTGTTGTTGTTGTTGTTTTGTTTTTAAGTCCCTTTGAAAAAAGTGGACATGAAAATAAAGATTCCAGTGTTTCTTAGAAGTTTGCCCTTTACAGACCAATCTTTGTTGTTGTTTTTTTTTAAATGCTTAGTTTCATGTCTTTGTGACAAAATATCCATCAGTGACATCGAAAAGGTTTCCTTATCTCACAGTAGATAGTACTGTGAAATAAGGAAAGAAAAAGCCGATTGTTGTTAAAGAACTCTGCTCCAAAATGATGCATCCTCCAGTTGAAAAGATAGGAGCCATACGCTTAC
Source organism: Lampris incognitus (assembly GCF_029633865.1). Taxonomy (NCBI): domain Eukaryota; kingdom Metazoa; phylum Chordata; class Actinopteri; order Lampriformes; family Lampridae; genus Lampris; species Lampris incognitus. The sequence continues at coordinate 9,862,478 of NC_079221.1, read as the reverse complement.
CAATCTGACTGCTGACGTGATTGTAAATCTAATAATGGGATGTAATTCATTAACTTTAATTAAATACCGAGCCATCCGTATCAAATATCAAACAGAGGTCTCTTAAAGCTTTGGTTTGACTTTGACACCAGTGATAATACAAAACACTAGGGTGAGGGGTTCAGCTGAAAGGCCTCATGCGATAGAATTAGAATAAACGCCTGTTTGTTTGATTTTAGGGCAAACCTGGCAAGGATGGAGAGACCGGGCACAAGGTAATGATGATGTGTTGTCGGGCGTTTTCTGCCTGTTTACTGTCATTTGCTGTTGATACGAGCACAAGTTGGTCGGTGCTAATGTACATGTCTGCTCTCATGCAGGGAGAACTGGGCTTTCCTGGGCCGCCGGGGTACATGGGGCTGCCGGTAACTGATTTATTATTTACTTATTCACGCATTTGAGATCCGCTCATGTTTTAAGCACAGTTGTGACTTGTCCATAGTCAATCTGTATTGGACTATCTTCTTGGCTTTTCAGTCATTTGGTTTTTTTTTTAGATTCTTTTCTTACTTGTGTATCTCAGCTTTTTGTTCTATTTAATGACTTATTTGCACCCTTCATGACCCCTGCATACTAATGCCGTCGTGTGTTGGCGTGGCAAGCACGACCTCTGCACACAACAAGATATGTGTTACTTATTTGGATTTGCATGTGTCAGATTAGTCTTTTTTAGTTTTTAGTATTGAGCGCAAAATTTCCAAGTTCCTGCAAAACAAATGTACCTACAGGTGCTATAAAGACACCTTGGACCGTGCCTTAACGTTGAAAGCTTCAGTTTGAACTGGGAATTATTTCTGGGACTCTGCGTCGTTCTAAAGATGAAGGTTAACTTCTTGGTCTCCTTCCAGGGTGAAAAAGGAGAAAGAGGACCACCGGGATATGTAAGTTTCTCTCTCATCTCTAGTTTATTTTCTCTCTCTCTCTCTCTCTCTCTCTCTCTCTCTCTCTCTCTCTCTCTCTCTCTCTCTCTCTCTCTCTCTCTCCTCTCTCTCACAGAGACACACAGATACACGCTCTTTCTCTTTTGCTCTTACTTTCTCCCAAAGCAGGGGCCTCATGTATGAAATGTTCTTAAACGTTCATGCCATCGACTGGCAGCAGAAGTAGCAACTCTAATAATGACCACCAGGTGTCGCCATATTCCCTTATATGCATGATTATGGCTACACATTGTTGTAATACTCCTAAAGGGTATTTTTGCCACAACACTGATTTACATACACAACTATTTTCACCAGGATAAAAAAAAAATTGTGTATGGCGGAATTAGTCATGGTCAGTGAAAGAATACTGTGAGTCAAAGACTGCAAAATGACAGTTGTGTAGTTGTGTACACCGATTGTGCACATCAATGCAATTAATCCATCAAAGGAATGAAAAAGTTTAATATTTCAGCAAAATTATGACAGATCCTCATCTCACATCATTTCACTGTATCCATGAAAACAGAGTCATCATCACTGGGTGACAAGCACATACAACAAATACCCTCAAAAAGAGAGTAGAGGTGAACTGAAAATAAATTGACACTCTCAATGTAAAAGGAAACAATAGATCCACAAGATGGGTCTGATATTAAAGGATTTAGGAAGACGCTGTGCCACAGTGTCCAAACTGGACTCTTGAGCAGATTCATCAGTTTCAAAATGGTGGTGAATGAGGATTAACATCTGGTGGGAGCACCACAAACATTTCTGGACTCGATATTTTTAGTTACAGTGTTACTTTGACAGAAGTTAATTGTATATATTTAATTAAAGCTACAATCCTGTGAGGATTTACATGCAAACAAATGGTTTTTTTTTAACATTGTATCCCTAGTGTATTTAAGACATCCGCTAATGAACTAATACATACATTTCTGAAACATAAAACCCGCTGTAGATGCTTGTTCTTATGGTTCCTGTTGGGCAGGACCTTCCCGGCGAGACGCTGCTGCACAAAGTATTTCACCATAGCACTCAAGTGCAGAGATATAAGGCCGTTAGCAGAGTTTGAATAAGAAGAAGAAATGTTGTCTTTAACAAGCAGATATGGCTGACCAAACTCATCGAAGACCTTGACCAATACATGCTACAAATATTTAGCTGAAACTCAGGTTTAAACATGGTTTTTTAATTTTTTGTTTGGCCTTGAGAAAGGTACTGACACATCACAACTGGTGACTCTTTTCATCGATCCAACATCACTGCAATTACCAGCATCACCACAGGTGTCAGAAAGTTAAAAAAAAAAATTTTTTTTAAATGAGGAAATAATAGCTTAAATGTGTATATAACCTAATTTGTGTATTTTTCTTTTATTTCATGAATCCTTCAACCTTTTGAGTGGTAGTGAATCATCTTGGTTTTAATTGCTGTAATGATGTCATTTTAGGCCGATGGTGTGCCAGGCCCCGCGGGTCCACAAGGGGCACAAGGAGAAAGAGGTATGCTCAGGCCTACATTGGCCACAAACACACCTGAGAACAAAAGAGCTGGTATCGACACATGCACACACATATGCACAGCTGCACACAGGCAAGCACACATATCCCGTGAATTTTTTTTTTTTTTTTGGGTCGTTGTTGATGATATCCTTGTTTATATATTCTCTCAATTTTATTTTTTAACAGGTTATCCTGGTCTTACAGGAGAACCAGGTCCACCAGGTAAAACAAAGGAAGCAAGTCTTTATTTCATCACCGTAGACTTTAATGATTGATTCCAGAATGGCACATGATGACACAGCAGTCACCCAGGGGGCGCCCTAACTTCATTGTGCTGCATGCGTTAAACAGTTCAGTTTTGCAAACAATTCATTGTGTGTAAAATTTCCACGTCCCTCCTTCCTTAGTTACTGTTGCTAAGCAACACATTGTCAAGATGAACTCTGTTACCATCCACCTGTATAAATTACCAAGAGATGTTATTTATTGATCACTCTAGATAGCGTCATTCTGTGTTACAGATTCCCAAACAACACTTTTGACCATTTTCCTCAGCCTTAGCTTCGTCTGTTAACTAAACTAGCGTTATCATGTGTTACACAAAAGCTGCTCTGTGCAGCAGCGATGTGGGAAGTGGTGCGGTTGCTAAGTGCTCATTGGTTGATTGTTGTGCCAATAATTATTTTGTAAATGGTGAATGATTATACTGGACTAACTCTTGCATTGTTGTCTTGTATTTTAGGCAGGGACACTGAGGGCCCTCGTGGAGAGGCGGGTGAAAAGGGAGATAGAGGTCAGAAAGGAGACAGGGGTCTAGACGGAGAGTCTCTCCCAGGCCCCCCAGGACCAGACGGAGTTGCTGGATCCGCCGGGCCCCCTGGAGCCCCAAGTACGTCACATTATGTTAAAAATCAATTAAACGATATCATTGCACAGCAAAACACTGTTGCAATACACTCGAATAGAGGTGAAATACTTTCCAACACTCAGTTGGAGTAAATAAAAGTGAGAGTGATGAATACCCTCAGATGCATAAAACTTCCGAATATATTATCGCATACTTACAACTAGGTTTCTTTGTATGTTCAGTAGTGGAAATATGTGTACACAGTATTTTTTTTTCAGATGTATTGAACCTTGTCTATGTAGATTCTTGCGTAGTCTTTCATTATTAATCTCAATGATTATGCAAATTATTGGCACATGCAAAAGCCATATGCCAATGTCCTTAATTTATCATAAATGGTTTCCAATTGTGATCTAATTTTTTTTAATAGCATTTTGTTTTAAATGTGTGTGTGTGTGTGTGTGTGTGTGTGTGTGTGTGTGTGTGTGTGTGTGTGTGTGTGTGTGTTTGTGCGTGCTGTTAAATGACTACACAGTTGAACCTGGTGAATGTGACGTTGAGATAGGAGCCCCTGGCCCCCCGGGACCTCCAGGACTGCGAGGGGAGCTGGGCCAGAAGGGTAAGGGGGGGGGGGTTCACTGGCATTCAGTCTTCCTCTGTGCTCTGAAATAATCCATGTGGTCAGTCTTGAATAGCAAGAATAAAGCATGAATTGATTGTCATTCCTTCTCCTGTTCAATACAAAATCCAAAATAAAGTATACAATATACAAACACTGCCATAATAATCTGAAACTAACCAAAGGGCATGCCATTTATTTTATTCTCCATCATTTTAGCTGCCGGACTAATCACTTAAAGCTACAATCCTGAAGATCTTTGTTTTTGTGTTTAACTTACCAACACCCATGGTGATACTGGTAATTGCATTGGCCTCTGACCATTAATCCCCCTGGATAAGAATATCCAGTGCAGTTCTGTCAGCATCTTCCTCATTACAAACAACAAAACTGAAATTTTGGCTATTCGTATTTTATATGTTAGTAAATATTTCCAATTATTCTAAGAAAAAAAAATTGGTGACATGGTGGCACAGTGTTGGTGTGGTTGCCTCACAGCAAGAAGGTCCTGGGCTCGAACCCCAGGGTAGTCCAAGCTCGGGGGTCATCCCGAGTCATCCTCTGTGTGGAGTTTGCATGTTCCTCCTGTGTCTGCGTGGGTTTCCTCTGGGTGCTCCGGTTTCCTCCCACAGTCCAAAGACATGTAGGTCAGGTGAATCGGCCATACTAAATTGTCCCCAGTTGTGAAGGTGTGTGTGTGTGTGTGTGTTTGTGTGTGTGGGGGGGGCCCTGTGATGGACTGGCGGCCTGTCCAGGCTGTCTCCCTGCCTGCCACCCAATGACTGCTGGAATAGGCTCCTGCATCCCGCGACCCCGATTGGGATAAGTGGCTTGGATAATGGATAATGTCTGGATGGTAACATCCTTGCTTGCTAGGTCAAGCTTGGTCTGCCATAATTACTTATTAGCTGCAACATAGGCATAAAATGCTACGCACCTACCCAGCAGTAACATCTGAAATGAGACTACAAATGAAGAAATCATCAATGCAAAGTATCAAAAAGAACATTTGTAACTGAAAATATTCAGCATTGTGGCTTTAAGCACTGAGTACCAAGTACACAAATACATGCTTTAAGAGCTTGAAAATTATTTTGTTCTTCATCATTTTAGCTGCCAGATTAATCGCTTACGATATTTTCATGACAGGATGTGGCTCTAGATTGTTTCCTTGTGCTTCCCATCAGGTGACAAAGGAGACACGTGTATTCATTGTGAGGCCCGAGGTGTACCTGGAGTACCCGGTCCCCCCGGCACCAAAGGATCTCGAGGTGAAAGAGGATAGGGTTTATGGAGAAGTGCAGAGACAAAACACACAGACACATATAAACACAAACACATAAATGTCATGTAAGTTTCTCCCATGTTTACTGCAAAAGTTGGCTTTCTTTGCTGGCGACTTATCTACCACAATTTGTTTTTCATTACTTTTTGGGTCGATCGTCACGTTTTAAACAATATCCTGTCTCTCATTCTTTACAAGAGACCAGCGTTGACACACTCTCTTAATGCTTCACATTTTACCTGTATTCACATTTACTGTGATATGCATTGACTGGACTACGGGATTTCCCTTAAACCATCTCTTGGTTCCTGGCAGGCTATCCTGGACCTGCAGGCCCTAAAGGAGAAAAAGGTCTGACTGGCCCAGTTGGACCCAGTGGGAGAGCAGTGAGTAGACTCCCATTCATCTGATACTACCACTCAGTTTTACTGCCTCGCTTCACAGTGAGATGAGATGGAGCTGAATGTTTTAACAATTCCCAACATGTTTCATCGAGGAGAATGGCTAAAGACAAAAACATAAGGCTCCATATGAGACGAAAGTGTTTGTTCAACTCTGATGAACTCTGGTTTTGTTATGTCCATGTATCTGTAGGGTGTCACTGGAGTTGTTGGGTTGATGGGACCACCTGGTGCGGTGGGCGAACCAGGAGATGTGTTCATAGCTCCTGGCCTGAAGGGTGAAAAAGGTCTGCCTGGTACTTCTGGTTCACCAGGACTGCCGGGACTGGATGGACTGCCAGGGAGCGATGGGATACCAGGTCTTCCTGGCCCTAAAGGAGAGCCTGTAAGTGTGTCCATGCATGTATATGTGTGTGGCGTTGGTGCATTTAGGCACAATATATTGCTTAGTAACTGATGCAAGTGGTTGCATTACCAAAATACAAAGACTCCAGGAGTCAGTGGGTGTTGACATGGGCATAATAAAAAAAAAACTGTAACAGTGAAAAGCAGACTGGACACACTTTCTCTCTAATTTCCCCTCCAGGCAAGAGAGGGCATCAAGGGTGACCGTGGACTGGATGGGAAGCCAGGTCCTATTGGACCCCAAGGAGAGAGGGGTCCACCTGGGCTTCCAGGATTTGGTAGACCAGGGGAGCCTGGAGAGAAGGGCAGCACAGGGAGAACGGGTATCACAGGACCTCCCGGACAACCAGGTTGGCATTTACTTCCTTCACAATGGCAGACACAGATAGGTGGAGACAGGCATAGACACAGACTCACTCACACTCACACACACACTTCTGTATAACTCAGGTATGTGAATTATATCTTGTGACCTCCAGGTGTAAAAGGTGAGCCAGGTAAAGGTGTGAGCATGCCGGGACCTCAGGGACCCCCAGGACCACGAGGAGAAACAGGCACACCTGGACTACAAGGTGAGCATCATCTTATTCAGCAAGCATTCATTATAAAATCAACACCTGAGCATGATTGGGTGTTTAGTTTCCCTTGTGATTGTTCTGTGTGTCTATTGTGAAAGCAAAGTCTTGATAGTTTTCCTAGTAGGATTGTGTCCCGTCTAACATGGAGCATGTGTTTGGTACCAGGTGGAAGAGGTCCACAGGGAGACCATGGGCTGCCAGGATTCCCAGGACAGAAGGGCGACACCGGTCACCCTGGAATCGGATTACCGGGTCTACCTGGCCTCAAGGGTAGGACAGACTTTCTCCGTTATGAACTTGAGCTGCCTTCCCCTCTTCTTCAGTAGACCTTTAAAGTGTGTTGTAATTTCTATGGCCGAATATACAATTATGGACCCACCAGCACAATGGAAAAATGCATCCAGTTCTGAAAAGTGCTTTAATCTGATGACTTTGCTTGTGATTATGCCACATCATGCATTACTGTTGAACTGATTTTGGTAGGCTTTGAAGTTGCGATAAAAAACAAAAGTTTATTAATTGTAAAAGTTACCTATTTAAGCATTATTTAATGTCACTGTTTGTGCGAATCCTCTCTACACTTCCTGTCCTCCTACCTACATCGTGTGCCATCATAGTGGCATCAGTTGCTGGTGTAACATCTATTTTTAAAGGTGAAAACAGAAAAACAATAATTTGCAGGAATACAATCCATTATGTATCCGGATACAGAAAAATGTGGGATTTTGCAGGTCAGATTATAAATTTATTCAGATCCCCATTTGTAGCGTAACGACAATATCAGTTGTGCATTTAAGTTTACAGTTACTCTATAAGAGGAAAGACAGATTTGTCAGATTTGCACCATGGCTGTTATACATTTAATAGCTGTGTAACGTGACATCTGGACTCACAGAATTCAGCATATTTTAAGAACAGTAAGAAGCAAACTTGACATAAAACCGAATTGGTCGACTTCCGGTAAGATGGCGACTTGAGTAGCAGCACAACTTTCTGCCTCTCGCAAGTTGGCTAAAATAAATCCTCTAAAACACTGAACTCGACGCAAAAAAAGGTGAGGAATGAGAAGAGGAGGTAATTCGAGTAAAGGTAGCCCTACAATCCAAAAGGTTAACGCACACAGGGAGCGAAGAAACAGTCGGAGCAAGATAGTAGCAAACACGAGGTTGAAGAAGCTACAATGGCGGTGGATAAAGCTGAGACATTGTGTGCTGGATTAGCAGCTATCGCTAAAGAGATACAAGAATTCAAACAAGAGCTACGAGGTGACTTTGCCAGCCTCAAAGATGAGGTGAAAAGGGAAGTGAAGGAAGAGATTGCTTGCTTCCGAAAAGAGATGACACAGAAGTTTGCAGAGAGCAATGTCGAAATACAGGCGCAGAAAGCGCACATGATTGAGGCCCAGAAGCGCATAGCCGAGCTAGAGGAATGGCAGGCGGACTCGACAGAACGGCTGATGGACATGTCGACCCAAGCGCGCCAGATGCAAGAAAAAATAATGGACCTGGAAGGGAGGTCAAGGAGGAACAATATTCGAATCTTTGGTGTGCCAGAGGAAACGGAGGGAGGCTCCATTACTCAGTACGTGGAACAATTCTTGAACACTCAACTTGACTTAGAAGAAGGGACCAATCTCCAGATACAAAGAGCTCACAGAGCCCTCGCTCAAAAACCCCCTCCGACAGCTCCCCCCAGGTCAATAGTGGTGAACTTTCAACAGTTTGATATAAAAGAAATGATTCTCAAGAAAGCATGGGAAAAGAATAAGATAGAGATAGGGGACAAACGTATTTACTTTGATCATGATTACGCAGCTGAAGTGGTCCGGAAAAGAAAATCATATTTGGGCATTAAGAAAGTTCTCAAGGGTAAAGGAATCCGTTTCCAGACACCCCTCGCCAAAATAAGGATCCACTGGAACAACGGAACGAAGACATACAACAATGCCAGGGAAGCTGCGATGGACATGAAGACGAGAGGCTGCGACATCGAGATACCAGACGATGACACAGCAACCACGGCCACAGAGCAGGTGGAGGCGACTGGGATGCGAGCAGGGTGGCAACGAGTCCAAGGCGCGAAAGGAGGACGTGAAGCTGCACAGCGAGCGAAAGAGAAGCTCCAGGCCTATCGGAAAAAGTAGGATTGGTATCGTTCTGACTGAGTTGAGCTCCATTACAAAAGGCTTTTTCATCACATGCCACTGAGAGAGGTAGGCTATACGGTTGCCAAACGTTGGACATGCCTAGACAAGGCTGTAGGGCTATCCCATGTGATGGGCAAAATGTCAAGTCTAGAGTGGGGCCCTTTCTGAAAAGGATTTCCCCTTCACCTACCAACGGGGACTTGGGGTGGTTAGGCCCCTTTAGTTGGAAGTTATTTTTGTTGTTGATTAATTTGTTTTATATTTGTAGTTTTTTTGTTTGGAGCTCTGGGAATATATGGAAAAAGAGTATCAATATGTCTAGATGGTTCACACTACTGAAATAATGTCGCTGAATGTTAATGGTCTAAATATGTTAAAGAAGAGGGAAAAGGTTATGATTAAGCTAAAAAAGGAGGATGTACAAATCATATTCCTCCAAGAGACCCATTTAACACAGATAGAGCATGGGAAACTTAAGAAATATGGGTACAGACATTCATATTATAGCTCCTTCAAGGAAGGGCGCAGGAGAGGTGTTGCAATTTTAATATCAAACAAAACTCAATTCGATTATGATAGGGAGATTGGAGACAAGGAGGGGAAATATATTATAGTGAAGGGGAGGTTAGAGAACAAACCAGTGACATTGGTAAATATATACGCCCCTCCTGAAAGTGATAAAAGATTTTTTAAATCTTTGTTTGATGAGATAGCAAACGAGTCAGAGGGGGTCTTAATTTGTGTGCGAGATTTGAATGTCGTTTTGAATCACAAAATGGATACGACCAGTCTCAAAAGGACTAAATCACAGGTCACTCGATTTGTAAATATAACACTGGAAGAGATGGGGATGGATGATGTGTGGAGACAATTACACCCTCAGGAAAAAGACTATACACATTACTCAGCTGTACATAAAGTTCATTCAAGGATAGACTATTTCCTTATGAGCAAAGATGATATTTACAGAGTAAAGGAGTGTAGGATTGGAGGGGCTGATATCTCAGTTCACAATCCAGTATATTTAGAAATTAATTTGAATCGTAGGAAGCGAAATACGGTTTGGAGGTTTAATGTGGGTCTACTGAATAGTGAGCAGAGTAAGATTTTGTTAAAGATGGATATTCGGACATATCTAGAAGAAAACAGCAATGGGGAAGTAGACCCAACAATATTTTGGGATGCCATGAAGGCGGTCATCAGGGTAAAGTTAATAGCGCATTCAGCATTGATCAAAAAGGCAAGACCAAATCGGCTAAGTCAGACATTACTAAAGAACTGTTAGGTGAAGTTGAGAAAAAAAGCTTGTTTCTCAAACAAAGATATTATGAAACAGGCCTGCGCGCAACTAAACTGTTGGCAAAACGTATTCGCAAACAGCAAGCAGTTGGCCATATACATAAGATCAGAGACCCCCATTCAAATGAGTTAACGAATATACCAGAAAGCATAGAGGACATATTTTTGGGATATTATAAAGAGCTATATTCACAACCCACACCTGCACCCGAAGCGGAAATTAATACCTTTTTGAATTCATTAGATTTACCCTCAATTGGCCGGCTCCAAAATGACAAATTAACAGCTGACATCAAGATGGAAGAGGTGATAGATGCAATAAATTCTTTGAAAAACAATAGAAGCCCGGGCAGCGATGGATACCCTGCAGAATGGTACAAAGTGTTTAGGGAAGAGCTGGCACCGTTACTTCTGAGATCCTTCAATTGGACACTTCACAATAATAAGATACCACCATCATGGTCAGAGGCAATAATCACAGTCATTCCAAAACCGGGAAAGGATAAAGAATATTGTGGGAACTACAGACCTATTTCATTATTAAATGTAGATTATAAAATATATACGACAATTATCTCCAAACGGTTAAACTCATTCATAGGTGATTTGATAGATGAAGATCAAACAGGATTCATGAGAGAAAGACAAACGCATGATAATATCAGAAGGACATTGCATATTGTTGATCAAGCGAGTAAGAGAAAACAAGCTACACTATTAGTAAGTTTAGATGCAGAAAAAGCATTCGATCGGGTGTCTTGGAATTTTTTGTATGCAGTATTGGAACGACTAGGGTTCAGCAATAAGTCAATACAGTGCATTAAAACATTATATCAACAACCTAATGCTCGGATTAAAATAAACGGGAGTTTAACGGACAAGTTCAGTTTGCAGAGGTCGACAAGACAAGGATGCTGTTTGTCTCCGACACTGTTCGTGTAATTCATTGAGCCTTTAGCGGAGGCCATTCGCCAAAATGAAGGAATTAATGGAGTGACAGTAAATGGCACTGTCCACAAGGTGGGGCTATTTGCTGATGATGTCATAGCCTATCTTGAGCAACCACATACATCACTCCCTCAACTAATGAAGCTACTAGAATTATATGGTCATTTATCTGGATATAAAATTAACATCTCAAAAACACAGGTGCTAGTTCTCAATTATACTCCAACCACAGAATTCAAGGGAAAATTTGACTTTAATTGGAATCTAAACAAAATCAAATATTTGGGAATTTGCATTACCAAGGAATTGTCTAAATTACATAAAGCAAATTACGGCAAGATCAACGATGTGATGCAAAAGGATATTGATAGATGGTCCACTCTGCCACTTGACTTCAGCTCAAGAATTGAGACAGTTAGAATTAATATTCTACCAAGGCTTCTTTACCTATTCCAATCGTTGCCTGTAGAGGTGACTCAAGCTCAATTTGATAGCTGGGATAGGACAATATCTTGATTTATTTGGGGAGGGAAGAAGCCCAGAGTAAGGTATGAAACTCTCCAACTCTCAAAGGAAAAGGGAGGTATGGGTTTACCAAATCTAAAAGAATATTTCAAAGCTGCCCAGCTGAGATATGCTGTTGACTGGTGTTGGCAAGATTACATGGCAAAGTGGAAAGACATGGAAAGGGAATATGGTGGGTACCCTATTCAGAATATTTTAGGAGATAAAGAAGTATACAAGAAAACAAAACCCCACATGGATTCAGTCACATTATTTACACTGGAGTTATGGTTTAAATTGATTAAAATCAACAAATTACAAGATGAGATACAGTTATTAAGATGGGTAGCATATGATAGAGACTTTACTCCAGCGAGGCATGATACAGTTTTTAAACTGTGGGTTAACTGGGGAATCACAGCATGGTGCACTCTAGAGGAAAAAGGGGAGATGGAGAGTTTTCAGGGTATGAAAGACAAGTTTGATTTGGAGAGTCATGACTTCTTCAGATATTTACAATTAAGGGATTATTACAACAAACATATCAGGAGATGACCTTCCATGGAGGTGAACAGTGTGATTCAAATTATAATCAACGCATATAAAGGGAGAAAATCTAGGACTATATTTGTACTATATCAAGCTCTCACAACTAATAAACACTCAACTACATATATAAAAGAAAAATGGTAATTAGAATTTGGCACAGAAATTACAGAGGAGGACTGGCAGAATATGTGGAAAGTCCATCAATCCTCCACTAGTTCGCGGATATGGAGGGAATTCTGGAAAAATCTGATACGTTTTTTTATTACACCAAAAATCAAAAATAGATACTCCAGCACCAAACTGTCATGCTGGAGGAAATGTGGAACAGAGGATGTAGACCACTCGCATATATTTTGGAAATGTAATAAGCTAGAGATGTTTTGGGAGATGGTTCATGATGTAATACAAAAGGTACTTGGATATGACTTCCCTAAGTGCTATATGACCCTCTATCTCTGTAATTTTAAAAACGACGATATAGGGCCAAGTGATAGATGTTTGGTTAAGATACTGCTGATTGCTGCTAAGAAGACAATCACAAGAAAATGGTGCCAGGTGGACGCCCCCACACAAGGACAATGGATGGAAATAGTGGAGGACATTCATGCAATGGAAAAACTGACTCGTCGATTGAGACTTACATTACCTCGGATGGAAGACCAGTGGAAGAAATGGACATGGTTTAAGGAGCAAACATGCGACAACATAATTCATGACAACACTTAAGACTGAAAAGTTAGACCCTCAGGAAGCTCTTGTAGTCCATTTTTTAGTGTTTTTTTTTTTTTTGAGTTGCCCTGTTGGGGTGGTGTGCAAGTAAATGTAGATAATTTAATGTTTACTTCTGAATACGGATGCCATGTTTGTATTGACCTAAAAACTTTCAATAAAAACTAAAGTGATAAAAAAAAAACGAATCGGTCCGGGTGTACACTGAAAGACTAAAACTGACGTCATCACTTTAGGTCTGTTAATGCACAACATGGCTTACAGCATCACTTATTGATTGGTTCATATGAATGATAACTCACAGAGCCTTTTGTCCCTGCTGCCAGGACACTCTGGAATCCCAGGAGCCCAAGGATTACCAGGAGAGCCTGGGAGACCTGGACACGATGGCGTAACTGGAAAAACTGGTCCACCTGGTCAAAAGGTATGTATTTGTGCATGACTGCTGTGGTTGACTTAGAATATATGACGTGTGTGTGGGTGTCCTAAGTGGTCATGGGTGCAGAGTGGGAAGCATTTGGACCCTGAAACAAAAGACAAGCATTCATCTTTAATCGTTGCCGGCAGCCATACCAACATGTACCCTGGCTCTCCCAAATGATAGAAGCTAAGCAGGTATGGGCTTGGCTAGTACTTGGGTGGGAGACCTCCCTGGAAAATGGAGTTGCTGCCATAAATGGTGTTGATGGGCCAGTAGGGGGCAGTCTTCCACCTGGTCCTGATAAAAACAACAAATATGCCCCAGTGATGGGGGCACTGCTGTAGGAGATGCCATCCTTTGGATGAGATGTTAAACCAAGGCCCTGACTCACTGTAATCATTAAAGATCCCATGGCACTTTTTGCAAAGAGTGGGCCCCCCCCGGTGTCCTGGCAAAATTCCCAACCTGGCTCTCTCCATCTGGCCACCTAATCATCCCCCCGTGTTATTGGCTCAGTGATTCCTCCCTCTCCACCTCAAGCTGATGTGTGGTGAGCGTTCTGGTGCAAAATGGGGGCCGTACAAGCTATAATTCACTCTGGCCCTCTCATATACATACATATGTACATACATACATATATTATTATGACTAGTCCAGCTATCCAACCCAGTGTCCATCATACACAACTTAAATAATTACCTCAACATCTACATTATACATACATAGTCAACATGCAGGTGCCCATCAGGCATGTCCAACACTCACAGAAAGAACACTGGAAACTGTAGCAACATCCTCATCATCAGCGAACCTTACCTTTTTGGGACAAACAAGGCCCCTTCCTTGTTTGTCCCAAAAAGGTACAAACAAGGAAGGGGCCTTGTTTGTCCCAAGGCCCCTCTGTACCACTCAAAAAGTATTTCTTTGTACAGCCTCTTAAACTGTTTAATATTTTTACTCTGCTTGAGTTCTACATCAAGACTATTCCACAAAGTCACTGCACAGATTGAAATACACATACTCTTTGTCATGAACACTACCCAATTCGGTAGCACTTTCTATGAAGTTTGCATCTATAATGCCCTATAAGCATCTATAACACCCTATAAGCATCTATTGCATCTATAACACCCATACTTGCCTGTAATGTGTATTACAGTGACTAACGGCTATGGCTGAAGACTGAAATAGCACTGAAGTCTCATTATGCATCTCTACAAAACTTCAGCAAAACAAGTTAGCTATGATGTATTATGACATCTGACATAAACAGGCTAATGATGACATATTTATAATGCATAAATCTGTTTTAAATTGACAATGTATCATAAAGGTGGTTATGGGGTGTTGTGAGGGCGTATACATGGTTATAATGAATCTTACAATGACTTAAAGCTATACTTATAGGGCGTTATAGATGCTTATAGGGCGTACAGATGCAAACTTCATAGAAAGTGTTACCCAATTCAGTTTTCCTCTTAAGTTATACCCCCACCCCCATCTAGAAACAATATCTTGAATATTGCCAGGAAGTAAATTATTTTTTGCTTTGTATATTATTTGTGCCGTCTTAAATTCAATTCAATTCAATTTTATTGTCATTAAAAACAATGTGCAGGCACATGTTAAAAATGAAATGAGGGCTGTGGCTTCACCAAACAGTGCAAGACAGACGCAGACAAACACAGCAAACACAATATAAGCTATACACACATGAAGACCAAAAGCTAAAAATAAGTTAAAAAAAAGAAGAAAAAAAGAAGAGCTGGAGTACAAAATATTTAAAAATATCTACAGACATTCAGTGGGTAGCCAGGTTCAGGTGGGCAACAGCTTGTGGAAAGAAGCTGTTTTTGAGCCTGGTAGTGTGGGCTCTGAGGCTCCTGTAGCGCCTCCCAGAGCGCAGGGGGGAGAACAGTCCATGGTTGGGGTGGGTGGTATCTCTGCTGATGCTCAGACCCCTTCAAAGGCAGCGTTTGTGATAAATGTCTTTTATGGCCGGAAGCTGGGTACCGGTGATATGCCGGGCCGCCTTGACGATCCGCTGCAGAGCTTTCTGGTCTACTGAGGTGCAGTTGCTGTACCACACTGAGATGCAGATCGTCATGTGTCTGTAAAAACAGCATGTTAGTGTGTGCACGAAGTCCTACATTGTATACTATCCTTATGGCCTTTTTTGTAGTATGCATAATGGTTGTAAGATATTTTTGTATGTGCAAGATGTAAACCATTGTATATTTCAAACACTTGCAGGGTGAACCAGGCCAAGGTTTACCAGGCCCCAAAGGTTCGCAGGGCTTGCCAGGAGTTTCCGGCTACCCCGGTGAGAAGGGTAACATTGGAATGGCTGGTATCCCCGGGAAAGAGGGAGACACAGGACTACCAGGGCCTCAGGGAATCAAGGGTAGGTCAATTACAACACCAACGACCCCCCCCCCCCAAAAAAACAACAAAACAAAACCCTACGTCACTCTATTGCCAAGTATTCTTTGATATGCTTTACCTGCAGGTATAAATTTTTATATTTGATCCTCACACCTAGGTGACGCTGGACTCCCAGGCCAAGTTGGAGTGACCGGCCCTCCAGGCCCTCCAGGACAAGGCCAGGCAGGAGCCCCTGGACCCCAAGGACAAGTTGGGGAGCCTGGACCACAGGGTGAGTAGAACCCAAATGCTCAAACCCTCAAATCAGTGCAAGTTTCCCTTCTCCAAAGGAGCTGAATCAAGTGCAACTGGACTTGGTATATATCTGTAAAGACGTTTCACCTCTCATCCAAGAGGCTTCCTTAGTTCGTGCCTTTCTGACTAGACCAAGCTAGTCTGACTGGCTGGTGATGAGACTCAGAATTTATCCTCTTTGGAGTCGTTGTCAGAGCTTTAGAGCCATGGACATCTATAGCTCTGACAATAAAAAAACTGTTTACATGGTTATGCTTTATTGAGAATATTGTCTTTATCATATTATTGGAATTTTGTATATAAATGTAATCACTGATCACATTTGAATCTGTGTTGTGTGTATAATGTGTTTGCATTTGCAGGCAGGGCCGGTGAAAAGGGAGAAAAGGGTTTTCCCGGTCTGCCTGGTCTAGACATGCCTGGACTCCAGGGAGAGAAAGGAACTACCGGTTCTCCTGGGTTACCGGGTTATAGGGGGATTCCTGGGCAACCGGGTCCTGCAGGGAGAGATGGAGTGATAGGAGAACGAGGTGAGATGGACAGACGATCTCAACAAAAAATGAAAATAAATGAGTTTCTTTTAATCCTGCAGACAATTTACAGGCTACAAATAATGGTTAGTTGCCACTCATAATAATCTGTGTGTGTGTGTGTGTGTGTGTGTGTGTGTGTGTGTGTGTGTGTGTGGTGTGTTTCCAGGTCCTAAGGGAGAAATGGGGGTCATGGGGACACCAGGATTTCAAGGATTCCCCGGCCGTCCTGGGACACCTGGCTCACCCGGCCCAAGAGGTTAGAAGAAGAACTAACTTATCTAACTATGTGTCTGCTTGTCTGTCTGTCTGTTTGTCTGTCTGATAGCCAGTCAGCCAGCTAGTCTGCGAACTTGGACAGTGGACAGAGGTGATTGTGTGCCCATTTTCCAATTTCTTCCAAGGTGACCCTGGTCTCACTGGACCAAGAGGTGGTTTTGGAGAAAGTGGACCTAAAGGAGAGAGAGGAGAGCCTGGTCTGCAGGGCCCTGCAGGGAACATGAGTGACGTGGATATGGAGCATATGAAGGGCGAGAAGGGAGACAGTGGAGACAGAGGTATGGAACAATATGGTTACAATATGCTTACTCAATTAAAGCTGCTACGATTTTGGATTTTTGTTGATTTTGCAAGCATTGGCAGTAGTGTTTTGCAATTCTAATTCTCCATTCACTCTCTCGGTAGCTGGTGGATTTGATTTGAGGGGATGAATGAGGAATATAATGGTGTTTTGGGAAAAACAGCTGTTTGCAACATAAACCGCACATAGGCAACGTAGTGCTAATTGTGACTGTATCCCATCTGTGTACCATAAATCATTGTATCAGATTTTGACAGGGAATCTGACCAGGAGACAATCATTTGGAATCATGATATAGTAATATCTAATCTTCTCTCTCATGGTCTCAGTTGATCATGTCAGTCATATACAGGCATCAAAATTAAATTGGGACTGGGGTGTCTGGGTAGCGTAGCGGTCTATTCCATTGCCTTCCAACACAGGGATCTCCAGTTCGAATCCCCGTGTTGCCTCCGGCTTGGTCGGGCGTCCCTACAGACACAATTGGCCGTGTCTGCAGGTGGGAAGCCGGATCTGGGCATGTTTCCTGGTCGCTGCACTAGCACCTCCTCTGGTCGGTCAGGGCGCCTGTTCAGGGAGGAGGAGGAGGATGGAGGGGATAGCGTGATCCTCGCTATGTCCCCCCTGGCGAAACTCCTCACTGTCAGGTGAAAAGAAGTGGCTGGTGACTCCACATGTATCGGAAGAGACATGTGGTAGTCTCCCAGACTGGCAGAGGGGGTGGAGCAGCAACCGGCTCGGAAGAGTGGGGTAATTGACCAAGTACAACTAGGGGAAAAAACGGGGGGGGGGAGGAATTAAATTGGGACTGATAAATAACCAATGAAAACCTCCTCACATCAGCTTTAAATCCATATCATGTTGACTCAGGCCTGATTATAGCAACTTTGGTTGTAATCCGGAATGATACCATATACATGTGGGGTAAAAACATTATTGATGTGGTAAGTCAAGGCAAAATGAACGGCATGGTGAGCAGCATGATGGCCCAGTGGTTAGCGCTGCTGCCTCACAGCAAGAAGGTCCTGGGTTCAAACCCCGGGGTTGTCCAACCTTGGGGCTCATCCCAGGTCGTCCTCTGTGTAGAGTTTGTGTTCTCCCCGTGTCTGCATGGGTTTCCTTTTGGGTGCTTTGGTTTCCACCCACCTTCAAAAAGACATCCATGTTAGGGTTAATACTCGTGTCTGTGCCCCTGACTGAGGCATGGCAAGACGAACTGGAGCTGGTCCCAGGGTGCTGCACGGTGGCTGCCCACTGCTCCTAGCTACACAGCTAGGATGGGTTAGATGCAGAGCGTAATTTCCCCACGGGGGTTAATAAAGTATATTAAAAAAAAATCATAGAAAAAGGATCAAAATGGCTGTAGACTCCAGAGGGTTTTGAATATCTTAAAAGTTTGTGTATACTCTGTGTTTTTTAACTATGTCTTTTACTATCAGGTGACCCTGGGAATTCGGGACAGAGGGGTTATCCTGGACAACCAGGAGACCCTGGGATGCCAGGAAAGGATGGAGAACCTGGCTCACCTGGAAAACCGGGTGAGTTGCCTGAGAAACACTTACCGCGTTATAAATACTTTAGCGTATATTTGGTGTAGATACATGATTATTTCAACTCAATATTTCTACACATTCATTTAAGGGTGGTCACTTTTTGAAACCTCTTGAGGCCTCTTTTTACCAGGGCTAGTTCAGTCGTGTTGCTCATAACAGTGTTATCTTTATTTTTACAATGTACAATGTTTGTTGTGCCTCAGGTGATAAAGGAGACCCAGGTGTCCCTGGAGAGCCCGGTATCATGGGGTATCCCGGGCAGAAGGGCAGTTTGGGAGAGATGGGAATACCAGGTGGGTTTTGCTTCAGGAACACACACTTTGTCCCAGTAAAGAATCATAGTTTGATGTGAAACTGATCATAAAAGCTAACCAACACCAGACAGACAAGCGCTAACATTTAAAGACAAATTCTATTCTGTGTGTGTGTGTGTGTGTGTGTGTGTGTGTTTGCATGCACGCGTGTACATTTGTGTATGCAGGCCCAATTGGTCCAAAGGGTACTAAAGGAACAGTGGGTACACCGGGTCATCATGGGTCGAAAGGCAGTGATGGACTGAAAGGAGATCAGGGAGTGCCCGGTGAGCCTGGTGTAGGAATCCCGGGACCTCCAGGGGAAAAGGTAACCAACCAGACACAACAATGAATAAATGAATGAAACCTTCCTTTATTGCCCCCAGGGGAATTTGCTTTGCACAAAGAGCATAAAAGAATATCAAAAAAAACATCAACGACCATACATGACAGCATATGATATAACATAATGAATCAGCATTTTAAAAACATCATAAAAAGCATCATTGTGGAATTCGATGAAGTGCAAGTTCAGGAAGAGCCAGAAGCTGCCAAATTCAGACCATGTGATCAGAGCTGAATGCTGCATGGGACAAAGGATGTGATGCCTCTTTTAGTCCACATCCTGGACATGCTACACCTTCGCCCTGAAGGCCAAAGTGCATATTCAGGGGTGTCTGGGTAGCGTAGTGGTCTATTCCGTTGCCTACCAACACGGGGATCGCCGGATCGAACCCCCGTGTTACCTCCGGCTTGGTCGGGCATCCCTACAGACACAATTGGCCGTATCTGCGTATGGGAAGCCGGATGTGGGTATGTGTCCTGGTCGCTGCACTAGCGCCTCCTCTGCTTGGTTGGTCCTAATAAAAACAACAAATACCAAAATCCCAATGCCCTAGTGCAGTGATGGGGACACCGTGCTGTAGGAGATGCCGTCCTTCGGCTGAGACGTTAAACCGAGGCCCTGACTCACTGTGGTCATTAAAGATCCCATGGCACTTATGGCAAAGAGAAGGGGGTCCCCCCGGTGTCCTGGCAAAATTCACCAACCTAGCTCTCTCCATCTGGCCACCTAACCATCTCCCCATGTAATTGGCTCAATGAGTCCTCCCTCTCCACCTCAAGCTGATGTGTGGTGAGCGTTCTGGTGCAAAATGGCTGCCGTGCATCACCCAGGTGGGTGCTACACATTGGTAGTGGTTGAAGTGAGTTACCCACTTCAATGTGAAGGGGGTAACTGATTATTATTATCATTATTATTATATTGTCCAGATCCTGAATGTGTTGGTGAATAGTCTCTGTGGTCCCCTTATAGTTTGCTTCTGGGGGGATATAAACCAGGGTGACAAAAATCTGTTCAAATATGGCAAATATGTAGACCTCAGTGAAACCGAAAGGAGTTCTGTGTTAGGTGTATTTTTGGTGTATCTCAACGTATAGTTTTTGCACCATTTGCTGTTTCTCTATAAACACACAACCCCTCCAGTCGTCGTGCCTGTGGGCTGTTGGTCTCTGTCCTGGCGTATCGGTGTCCCAAACCCCGGTAATGCAAGAGTGTCATGATTGATTGAGGGGTTCAACCATGTCTTGGAAAAGCAGAAAAGGCAATCGTCTCTGTACTCGTGCAGATCTTGTACGGAAGCATGAAGTTCATCACTGTTATTTCTCAGAGATCTCACGTTGGATAAGATCATTGTTGGGAGAAGAGGTTTTGTTCCTCTCGCCCGAATGCGACAACGGTTTCCACCCCTTGCACCCCGCTTCCTAATGCGTGTGGGCAGCCTGGGTTGCTTGTTTACTCATACACGTATCTTTCTCTGTGTTTTCACCATCTTTTTAGCTGTTCTGTCTTCTTTCAGAGTCTTTATAAGCGATCCTGTGTTCCAACAACAGTCAACCAACTGAACTGTTGCACTGACTGATGTGTGTTTGTTCTTGATGGTTTTAATTGTACTGTGTCTGGAGGGAAACCAAAAACAAATTTCCAGCCTTGGCTGGACCATAAAATTCTATTCTATTCTATTCTATTCTATTCCTATCTTTATTTTCCTCTCATTAATAATCAATATCAACTTTTCACTCATTCAATACTCTCTTTTCCTTTTCCCCCCCTTGCTCTCTCTCTCTCTCTCTCTCTCTCTCTCTCTCTTTGTCTTATTCTTCCTCTCTTTTTGTCTCTATAGGGTGATATAGGCCAGCCAGGATTCCCAGGGATCACAGGGGAAAAGGGTCAGAAGGGGGTCATTGGTGTACACGGCATGCCAGGATCGCCAGGAGTAAAGGGCGAGAAAGGAGACATTGGTTATTCAGGTCAGGGTTCACCGCATACTGTTTTCCTCTCCCTGTCAGCCCATAAGCACAACCAAAATGTCACCGCATGTATGTGCTTTTATTATTATTGTTTTTTAATTACCTTTGCAAACTAATCTGGTGTGTGTGTGTGTGTGTGTGTGTGTGTGTGTGTGTGTGGGGGGGGAGCAGGTCAGCCAGGTAGACCAGGTGAGAAGGGGGTTCCAGGTTTTCCTGGGTCAACTGGAGAACGAGGTCAAGAAGGTCGGCCTGGTATGTATCAGATTGGATTTTAACATCTTTCTGATAACACTTGTGACTCGGGCTGTCACGAGTAATCGAGCTGCTCGATCACAAAATTCTTCAGTTAAAATGTACATCCTCAAGGTTTTGTTCTATATCGTTATGCATGTCTAAACATACCTGGGCATGAAGAATGACGGCAAGGCAGCGAAGTACTCAGAGAGTCAATACTGTTGTATGTCGACGACTCAGCGGATTATTCAAGTGGAGATAATGGAGGAAAGCAATAATGAACAAAAACAAGAGGCGTACACCAAAAAACAGGAGATAGTCCCCAAATTTTTGGAGCATTTTTAACTAAAACACAAAAAAAATGTTGTTTGTTGCTTGGGAGGCATTGCACATCCATGCTGCAGCATCTCAGCAGAAAGCATACTGCCTAAAAATTTATTATTTTATCTTATTGGCACTTTCAGAGCACTCGGTGTCCCCTCATATTAAATGATGTAACAAAACAGGGCGAAGCTAAGAACACAAACCAGAACTAAAAAGAGGAAAATATTACATTACAGTGGCCATTGAGGGGAACAAGAGTGTAAATTATAGGCCAATGTGATTAATAAATCACCATGATGCTCCTAAATAAATCCTTAAAAGTACTTTTTTTTTCTTATCCGATTCACTCGATTAACCAAAATGATAATTTGTGACAGTCCTGCTTGTGACGTCATTTTTTCAGAATAATAAACAGATGGGTGACAGACACTGTATTCAGATGCCAGACAGATTTGACCTACTGGTGCATGTTGCAACACATCGTTATGTCCATTCAGCTAACCCTGTTAAACCCCTCCAGGTGAGGCCGGCCTACAAGGCCAGTCTGGTCCTCAGGGAGAGAAAGGAGAGCCCGGTGTGGACGGCATACCAGGCTCCGCAGGAGAAAGAGGAGACCAAGGTCAGTGCCAGAGGTGTTTAAAGAACACCAGTGTACCACCGTGATACCCACTTGTGTTGTGTTATCGATGACCTCATGACCTTCGGGTGTTATTATTTCATTCTACATTATCCCAATAGCATGTCATATAAATGTTAGTGGGCGGCACGGTGGCCCAGTGGTCAGCAGAGTTGCCTCATAGCAAGAAGGTCCTGGGTTCGAACCCCGGGGTTGTCCAACCTTGGGGGTCATCCCGGGTCGTCCTCTGTGTGGAGTTTGCATGTTCTCCCCGTGTCTGTGTGGGTTTCCTCCGGGTGCTCCGGTTTCCTCCCACAGTCCAAAGAAATGTAGGTCAGGTGAATCGGCCGTACTAAATTGTCCCTAGGTGTGAATGTGTCTGCCCTGAGATGGACTGGCAGCCTGTCCAGGGTGTTTCCTTGCCTTCTGCCCAATGAATGCTGGGATAGGCTCCAGTGTCCCGTGACCTTAGTTAGGATAAGCGGCTTGGAAGATGGATTGATGGATGGAAAAATGTTCGTATTCCTAACCTGAAGAAATTTAAGGCTTGTCTCTGTGTTAAATGTTCATTCATTTGTATTTTTTAAAATCTTACTGACATCTATGGTGGCAATTGCACTGGCATTTGACCACTCAAGGATCCATTTGAAATTAAACAGTGTCACCAGCGCTGTTTTGTCATCACCTTCCCCACTAACCTGAGTTTTAGCAGATGATGTTGTAGTGTCTGCTGGAAAAGATCTTCTACGGGATTATTCTGCTTCCTAGCCACAACAGCTTCGCTTTATCTTTAAACTCGTTGCTACCTGCCTTCTTCCATATTTGGCTGCCAAGCATAATATGTAAAACGTTATGTGCCATGCATATCATATGTACCAGGAAAGTTAACTGTTAAAATGACCTGCTACAGAAGAGTTCATGATTTGGATCTTTGTGGATTAGCTGTTGTCTTCAATACTGTTGAGATGGAAGCCATTGAAAAGGACATTTGTTTGCATGTAAATCTTTAACTAACTTTGCATCTGCACTGCTATCTGTGCAGGTGTACCTGGCAGGGGTTTCCCTGGAACTCCGGGGGTGGTTGGCAACAAAGGTGAGAACTTTTCCATCTTTCACACGTACTTACCGTTACAATACCGGATTTTTTTCCAGCACCACTGTGGGTTTCCCCCTTTCACACATACAATTGCTATCTGTGAGATTTCTGAAAGGGCTTTGGGATATATTTTTTTTTAAATCCACACTGCACTGTTTTTTTTTTTTTTGTGCAACATGTATTGCAAAATATATATTGCAATTTGCATATTAATTTGCATAAATTGCATTTTGTTTGCAATTGCAAACAATATGTATTGCAAAATAATTTTTTCTTTTTGCAATATATGTTGCAATATTAAAGAACAAAAACGAGTTACATAATCTCACCAGATATATGCAGCTTTTAACTTTGAAAGCTCCATTTTGCAAAGTTTTTATCACTTAGAGGGGAAAGTAAGGCTGTTGTCCGAGTCATCATTAAATCAGACTAAATTCCATTATTTGTCATTGGCTAGAATATTTTTCCTCAAGAGTATTTATAATAAAAAAAAAGAACCTTGCTAGATGTTGTTTTCAGTACAGGAATAAGAGTTTTACTCCAATGTGACTGGTGGACCCAATTTGCCGTACATTGCATCCTTTGAAATGTGACAGTTGCTCATGTGTATATTGTGATGTTGATCCTGAAACAATATATCGTTCAGTCTTAATTTCCAGATAGCATTTGTTCACACGTGTATGAAGCATCCTGCTCACTGGTGTAGGATGCTCTTTATTTTATCTTAGACTGCATCATCTCTACTCTCAGGGTGGATGGATGCATCATCTCTTACTGTAATTTCTAACTGTACCACACAGCTGCTCATTGATTTCATCCTCTGTACAGAAAGTGTAGCTCTCTTAGTTCTGTGTCCAATTTCCAGACATTTTTAGATATACTTTGACTTTTCCTGGTTTACAAATAACTCTCTCGTCCTAGACAAATACCTGCTGTAAGCATGTCAAGGGTGCATTACTTGTGATTGGTTCAGTCGCTCCTGTAAAAGTGTCTGACATAAGACTGGTATAATGGTATAACCCTTTGCATGCTTGAACTGTCGCTTAATCTTACAGCTTGTGTGTAAAGGTCATTGGTCTGGAACATTTCTGGAAATTTTACTTGGTTTTGAGCCAGTAAGTTCATATATGACCCTGATATGGAAATTTGCAGGAAGATATACAGATTACGTTGTGTGTGTGACAGATGCTTGTGATTTTAAGATTCCCAGATGAAATGGGGCCATCACACTGAATCATAGTTTCACATTTCCTGGTTTGACTCTTTCCTGCTCCTTTTCAGGGGACAAAGGCAGTCCTGGTGTCCCTGGCATGCCTGGCCATCCAGGTATCCCCGGAACCAAAGGTGATAAGGGGCTTCCAGGACTTCAGGGGGTCCATGGTGAGCCAGGAGAGAGGGGAATCCCAGGAATCTCTGTAGAGGGCCCTAAAGGAGACAGAGGAGAGCCAGGACTACCTGGAGAAGCAGGTATACCTCAGCTGTGCACAACTGGGCAATGGAAACAGTGTTGAAATGCAATTATTCATTTAAATTAACATCAACAATCAGAACGCTAACTACACAAACCGACATTGTCAACAGTGATCAATTTTTGTTTTATGTGTGCTATTATTAAAGGGGAGTAGAGGCCTTAAAAAATAGGGTTCTGTTTAGTGGAAATATACTATATATATATATATATATATGTGTGTGTGTGTGTGTGTGTGCTTGTTGGAGACACCTACTGTATACAAC
This sequence comes from Lampris incognitus, assembly GCF_029633865.1. Lineage (NCBI taxonomy): Eukaryota > Metazoa > Chordata > Actinopteri > Lampriformes > Lampridae > Lampris > Lampris incognitus. The sequence goes on along the minus strand of NC_079221.1, from coordinate 9,837,331 downwards.
AAAGTGAATCTACTAGCATGCTTGTCGTCAGATGCGTACACTACTGCCACAATTATTTACAATATGCTTAGTACTAGATGGCGTAGTGGTTAGCATGGTTGCCTCACAGCAAGAAGGTCCTGGGTTTGAACCCTGGGGTAGTCCAACCTTAGGGGGTCATCCCGGGTCGTCCTCTGTGTGAAGTTTGCATGTTCTCCCCCTGTCTGTGTGGGTTTCCTCCGGGTGCCCCGGTTTCCTCCCACAGTCCAAAGACATGTAGGTCAGGTGAATTAGCCGTACTAAATTGTCCCTAGGTGTGAATGTGTATGTCGGCCCTGTGATGGACTGGCGGCCTGTTCAGGGTGTCTCCCCACCTGCCACCCAATGACTGCTGGGATAGGCTCCAGCATCCCTGTGACCCTGAGAGCAGGATAAGTGGTTTAGATAATGGATGGATGGATGTTTAGCACTACAAGAGAGCTTTGTGTCATGAAATCAGATGTCCTAGACAAAGACAATTATATAAATATTTTTTTTCCACACATGGCATATATAAGGTTACGGAGAATGTGGAAGAGAGGTGAAGAAGAGGGTGCAGGCAGGGTGGAGTGGGTGGAGAAGAGTGTCAGGAGTGATTTACAACAGAAGGGTACCAGCAAGAGTTAAAGAGAAGGTTTACAAGATGGTTGTGAGACCGGCTATGTTATATGGTTTGGAAACGGTGGCACTGATGAAAAGACAGGAGGCGGAGCTGGAGTTGGCAGAGTTGAAGATGCTAAGATTTTCATTACGAGTGACAAAGGACAGGATTAGGAACGAGTATATTTGAGGGACAGCTCAGGTTGGACGGTTTGGAGACAAAGCAAGCGAGGCAAGATTGAGATGGTTTGGACATGTGTGGAGGAGAGATGCTGGGTATATTGGGAGAAGGATGCTGAATATGGAGCTGCCAGGGAAGAGGAAAAGAGGAAGGCCGAAGAGGAGGTTTATGGATGTGGTGAGAGAGGCGATGCAGGTGGCTGGTGTGACAGAGGACGATGCGGAGGACAGGAAGAGATGGAAACAGATGATCCGCTGTGGCGACCCCTAATGGGAGCAGCCAAACGTAGTGGTAGTAGTATTAGTAGGCATATATAGGATTATTTATCGCTATCTAACATAGCACGGTGGTTGACCAATCGACAAAGGCTCTTAGCACTTGAAGATGTAGTCTTATTCAAATGTAAATTGTGCTTTTCCTTATGTGACTGGTGTCATTTAGCCCCAAAGCCTTAATCAAGAGGAGATATAGTATATTAGTTCTGTAAGCGCCAAATGACAACCTCACCTTTGTGAAGACATAAAAATAGTCTACACACCATACGATTCACTGGAAAAGATCTCCTCACGTTGTCTTTCTCCTCCTCTCTCTTGCAGGAGTCACAGGAGTTCCAGGACCTCCTGGTGTGCCGGGCCGGGAGGGCCTAAAGGGAGAGAAAGGAATTCAGGGTCCCACTGGCGTTCAGGGCGAGTCGGGACTGAAGGGAGACCATGGATCTCCTGGATTTCCTGTAGGTTACTGAGACTCGGCTGGTTGATTGTGTCTTGACCATACTTCCATGCCCTGCTGGACTTCTGGACTTCATGGAACTTGGTTCAAAATCTGTTCTCATCTTTGTGTGTGTGTGTGTGTGTATGTGTATGTGTGTGTGTGATATGCACTACAGGGACAAACTGGTCTTCCAGGAGTTGATGGACTAAAGGGAGAGATGGGATTACAGGGTGTACCTGGTTTCCCAGGTGAGTGGTGTACTTTATAATGTGCGTGTGTGTGTGTGTGTGTGTGCGATGTTTATTTTGATACAGAGAACCGACAAAAAATAAAGAAACTATGATCACCTCCAGGTGTAAAGGGTGAAATTGGGACCATCGGATTCAAGGGAGAAGTTGGAGACAGAGGATTCTCAGGAGAGAAAGGTAAAAAATTGGTCACTTTTTCACACAATGGGATCATTGCTGATTTCACACAACAGTACTATGTCTTGCTGAGGTTCTAATGCAAAGTTATGTTGCAGGTAATGATGGCCCCCCCGGCGAACCCGGACCCCACACCTTCATCAAAGGAGACATTGGGTTCCCAGGGCCACAGGGCCAGCCGGGACCACAAGGACCATCGGGGTTCCCTGGACTAAAAGGACAGCAAGGTAACACCTAGCTTAAAAACAGGGGGAGAATCTTCAGTGTCATTTTGCTGGATGAAGCCCAGTATACCCAGCAGAACTCTATAGCACGCCCATCTTTCTCCACCCATTCATGGTATCGTTCAACCACTTTACCTTTTGCTCTGTCAGGTGTGATTGGTCTCACTGGGCCAAAAGGTGAAGATGGCCATCCTGGATACAATGGTCAATCTGGTGCCAAAGGAGAACGTGGTCTGACTGGACCATCAGGTCAGAGTCCATTTACTCAATGTGTTTGACTGGTTTGGGGTTCCAGCCAGGTGGTCTTTCTACTTCCCCCGGATAAATATCCGGTTTGGAGATGAAAGGAGCAGGGAAAAAGGGATAAATTTCTTTTGCTGTCCATTATAGATATTGGATTTATTTACGTTCAGATTAGTACAGATTAGAATGATTTTACCCTGACAATGCTAATTACTGTGATTTTTGAAATGGTCATGTGACACCTTTCTCTGATATCCAAAGTCAGGTTAAGGTCTTAATTAGTGTATTTAAAACCTATTTAAGAACCTTGAATTTCCCCCCAAGTCTTTCAGTCTTTTGACACATGTGAATGTTTTACTCCGATCTCTCTCGGTTGTTGAACTGGCACGTCAAGGGGACGTTGCAGATCGGGGATAACAACAAACATGGCTGCCAGGGTACAAACAGAGCCTCAGTACTCTGACGAAGATTAAATTTTCAGCTTTCAGTTGTTGTGAATTGCTAAAATGAATGACCTTATCAGCTAATTTTGAATAGAATGGCATATAGATGGGTGTCACGGTGGCGCAGTGATTACGCGGCCGCCTCACAGCAATAAGGTTCGAGCCCCGGGGTAGTCCAACCTTGGGGGTCGACCCGGGTCGTCCTCTGTGTGGAGTTTGCATGTTCTCCCCGTGTCTGCGTGGATTTCCTCCGGGTGCTCCGGTTTCCTCCCACAGTCCAAAGACATGTAGGTCAGGTGAATAAGCCGTACTAAATTGTCCCTAGGTGTGAGTGTGTGTGTGTGTGTGTGTGTGTGTGTGTGTGTGTGTGTGTGTGTGTTTGTGTGTGTGTGTGTGTGTGTGTGTGTGTGGGCCCTGTGATGGACTGGTGGTCTGTCCAGGGTGTCTCCCCGCCTGCTGCCCAATGACTGCTGGAATAGGCTCCAGCATCCCATGACCCTGAGTAAGGATAAGCGGTTTGGATAATGAATGAATGAACGAATGGCGTATAGATTAAAGTGATAGAAATTGCACAGGCTGAAGGGCGGAGAGATGGAGGGAAGCAGTTCGTGTATCAGCCCCATTGAGCATACACCCATTATGCAAAGAACCATGTAGACACAGCTACACAGTTATTGGAGTTCAGTGTTGTAGTCGAGTCACTAAACCTCGGGTCCGAGTCAAGTCTCGAGTCCCCAGTGTTCGAGCCTGAGTCTGAGTCCCCAAAGAAAAGTCCAAGTCCGAGTCAAGTCCCAATTACCTGAGTCCGAGTCATCATGGTTGAGTCTGAGTCAAGTTCCAAGATGGGCTCCAGTGCTCCACTCTGGCACCGTAAAAAAGCTGACATATACAAATAAAAAAGGTCGACATGAAACAAAATGACACAGCTGTCACCACTTCAAAGGAAGTTTATTTACTTTGTGACGCAATAGCCAAACAAATGTACTCACAAGCACGTGCACACACACACACACACACACACACACACACACACACACACACACACCAGTGTTGTAGTCGAGTCACTAAACCTCAAGTCGAGTCTTGAGTCCCCAGTGTTCGAGTCCGAGTCTGAAAATCAGGACTCGAGTCGGGCTCGAGTCCGAGTCCTGGACTCGAGTACGACAACACTATTGGAGTTATCAGAGCCACGCTTATGCGAGACTCGAAATATAAACTGACAACTCTCAATCATCAGATTTCTGGGTTGTATGTAAATGTGCTCATTGTGAACCAACTGTTTTGCTGTAGGACCCAGAGGACACCCAGGCCCGCCCGGACCCGACGGTGTTCCAGGTCAGGTGGGGCCACCCGGCCCGTCCTCCATGGACCACGGCTTCCTGGTGACCCGGCACAGCCAGACGGTGGATGTTCCGCTGTGTCCCGAGGGAACGACACTCATCTACGACGGATACTCCTTACTATACGTCCAGGGCAACGAGCGCTCCCATGGACAGGACCTCGGTGAGAGAGAGGAAGACCTGGAAGGAAGGAAAGAGAGAAAAGAGAGAGAACGATACAGAAATAATGAGAGAGAGAAACAGACAAAGAAACAAAAAAGATACAGAAAGAAAGAAAGAGAAAGAAGGAAAGAAAGGAGAGATGGAAAGAAAGACTGAAAAAAGATTGAAAGAAAAAGAAAGAGACAGAAATAAGAGACAGGCATAAGATTAATATTAAAATGAAGATTTCCTTGTGTATGCACGTATGTATTTATAAAGAAAGACAAATAAAGAAAAGAGACAGGCAGAAAGAAAGAAAAAGAGGAATGATGAGTGTGAGGGTAGTGAATATGATTGGCGGGGGGAGTTCTTCATCTCTTGGTTCCCGTCGTGGTACAGGTACGGCGGGGAGCTGTCTGAGGAAGTTCAGCCCGATGCCTTTCCTGTTCTGCAACATCAACAACGTCTGCAACTTCGCCTCTCGAAACGACTATTCCTACTGGCTCACCTCCCCCGAACCCATGCCCATGAGCATGGCACCGGTCACCGGCCAAAGCATCAGACCTTTCATCAGCAGGTAAGTCGACATTCCCGGAAACTGAGGATCTGACTGTGTGTGTGTGTGTGTGTGTGTGTGTGTGTGTGTGTGTGTGTGTGTGTGTGTGTGTGTGTGTGTGTGTGCACTTATACTCATACTTACATGTACATGCACAGGTGTGCCGTGTGTGAAGCCCCCGCCATGGTGATCGCAGTTCACAGTCAGACCATCATGATCCCACCGTGCCCCCACGGCTGGGACTCTCTGTGGATTGGCTACTCCTTTGTCATGGTAAGAGAAAAAAACAAAACAGAACAGTCACCATGTTAAAGGAATAATTTTGAATTTTTAAGTCTATCCTTATTTTATACTCATGTGGTACATGGGTAGATTTCATTTCCACAGTCGTCCATCCTTCTCTTCATACTGGACATACTAGCTCTTTCTTGCCGTCGGCAGTTCAATGCAGTTAATGGAGGATGAATCCACAATGCTTGTTCAGTACAAAAAAAACACACAAAAAAAACAAAACATGATGCTCCAGCAGTCTATCATGGCAAGTTCGAGGGGTCATTTTGAAAATGTACTGCTAAATTCCCTCTTGGTGTTTGCAGGAGTGACTGCTGGTGACCTCTTGTAGGTAATTATCACACGTTAGCGAAAGCTAGTGACATTAGCTAAAGAGAGAAAATTGTTGGACTCTGAACTTAAAGAATTTACATTATGCTGCAAAGCTTACATATATGAGCATAATATGTAACTGAGGAGTCCCTCCGGTGGCAAGCAGGATGTATGTGTCCAGTATGAAGAAAGGGATGGATGACTGTGAGAATGAAACCTACCTAAGCACTCCATGAGCAGTAAGTATAGAATAGAGATAGGCTTCAGAAATTCTGGGTGTCTGGGTAGCATAGCGGTCTATTCCGTTGCCTACCGACACGGGGCTCGCCAGTTCGAATCCCCGTGTTACCTCCGGCTTGGTCGGGCGTCCCTACAGAAACAAATGGCCATGTCTGCAGGTGGGAAGCCAGATGTGGGTATGTGTCCTGGTCGCTGCACTTGCGCCTACTCTGGTTGGTCAGGACACCTGTTCGGGGGATGGGGGGTCTGGGGGAAATAGCGTGATCCTCCCACGTGCTACATCCCCCTGGCAAAACTCCTCATAGTCAGGTGAAAGGAAGCGGCTGGCGACTCCACATGTATCGGAGGAGACGTGGTAGTCTGCAGCCCTCCCCGGATCAGCAACCGGGACGGCTCAGAAGAATGGGGTAATTGGCCAAGTACAATTGGGAAGAAATGGGGGGGGGGGGGAATTCTGACCTATTCCTTTAAAAACACATTTACACTAGCACACATTTAGCTCTTCATTGTAACACGGACAGTATTGAAGCATTGTGTTGATTCATAGAATACATACAAGCTTTTTTTTTTATAATGTACAGACTATTTGCCCAACATATTATAAAGGTTTATCTGATGTTTAAGTTCCTAAGATGAAGGATGCTGGCCACCTTACTTCCGAACTTGTAATGATTAACTCATTATTGTTCTGTATTATAATACTGGAACCTAGTAGCCTAAATGTAGCCTTACAGTACTGTATCTCCCTGCACACTGGGAAAATACATAATGAGTGTGTGTGTGTGTGTGTGTGTGTGTGTGTGTGTGTGTGTGTGTGCGTGTGTGTGTGTGTGTGTGTGTGTGTGTGCGTGTGTGTGCGCGTGAGTAGCACACCAGCGCCGGTGCTGAGGGCTCAGGCCAGGCCCTGGCGTCTCCTGGTTCCTGCCTGGAGGAGTTCCGTAGCGCTCCCTTCATTGAGTGCCACGGCCGTGGAACCTGCAACTACTACGCCAACTCCTACAGCTTCTGGCTGGCCACTATCGAAGACAATGAGATGTTTACGTAAGAAACACACGTGCAAGCATATACACATGCAAACATACTCGCACACAGACACACACACTAGCACACATGCATCCATTACTTTACTAATTCAGGTTTCTTTCTATTAACTGACAACAGTTGAGTCCCTCCTTGTTTCTTTACTGTTTGCTTCCATCACTGCATTCTACTAATACTAACTACTGCTACTACTACTACTTTCGGCTGCACCCATTAGGGGTCGGAACATCCGTTTCCATCTCTTCCCGTCCTCTGCATCTTCCTCTGTCACACCAGCCACCTGCATGTCCTCCCTCACCACATCCATAAACCTCCTCTTTGGCCTTCCTCTTTTCCTCTTCCCTGGCAGCTCCATATTCAGCATCCTTCTCCCAATATACCCAGCATCTCTCCTCCACACATGTCCAAACCATCTCAATCTTGCCTCTCTTGCTTTGTCTCCAAACCATCCAACCTGAGCGGTCCCTCTAATATAATCGTTCCTAATCCTGTCCTTCATCACTCCCAATGAAAATCTTAGCATCTTCAACTCTGCCACCTCCAGCTCCACCTCCTGTCTTTTTGTCAGTGCCACTGTCTCCAAACCATATAACACAACTGGTCTCACAACCATCTTGTAAACCTTCCCTTTCACTCGTGACACTCTTCTCCACCCACTCCACCCTGCCTGCACTCTCTTCTTCACCTCTCTTCTGCACTCCCCCTTACTTTGTACAGTTGACCCCAAGTATTTAAACTCATCCACCTTCGTCACCTCCACTCCTTGCATCCCCACCATTCCACTATCCTCCTTCTCATTCACACTTATGTATTCCATCTTTGAAAATCTGATTGATTTGGCAAAGATTTTATGCCGGAACACCCTTCCTGATGCAACCCTACCCATTTATCCAGGCTTTAGACTGGCACTAAGAAATGGGTCAAATTCATATATAGTATGTAACTTATATGAGTATGATGCATACATGATACTTCATATACAGAATATAGGAATAAAGGTTGTCTCTTACATGAATCTGAAAACTCCAAGCGCTTAGCTTGAGTCCTTTAATGAAGACCGGCAGCAGTTGCACAAATTCGGTTCAGTAGAAACTTCAATAGGACAAGGAAAAACGTCTTTGTGTTACATCTTCATGATTGGTACTCATAAGACACCGATGAAAACGTAACATCGAGACATTTGTCTGCTGCTTTCTGCACTTTTTTCTACATTTGGCAGGCCGTGCAAGGATTAATAAATCACTTGAAAAGATTTTCCCGCCTCATTTTGCCCCTTTTTAAGAAGTGTGTGGATTCCTTGTCCTGTTATAGTTTCTTCTATGGATTCGGTACTGAGTCCAGAACCCTTGATTGATTTGGTTGTGTCCCATCAGCGTGGAGATCTCATGCTGCTTCTTACTGTGTCCCTGCAGGAAACCCGTCCCCACCACGCTAAAGGCGGGAAACCTGCGAACACACATAAGCCGCTGTCAGGTGTGCATGAAGAGGACATAAACCCCCGCGGAGCCCAACTTACTAGCCTGTCCAACACCCTGTCTCCCCTCCCGACTCCAGCGACCGCCGTGTGGCTTTACTTCCTGTTTTAAACAAAGGATGGTGCTATTTCCCTGGATGTGTGAGTGGAGAAAGACAGAGAACCTGAGTTAGCAGAATAACCAAAGATCCAGCGATTGCAGACCGGAACACACACACACACACACACATACAAGTCAGAGACCAAAGCCATGAGATCAAGCGGTCCCCTTTTGCGCGATGCAGAACACTTCTTTACGTCACAACCTCTCTGTAATAAATGGCACTCAGTTTACTGCTGCACTGACTACAACCCCCCCCCCCTTCCCAATGAGTAAACTGGTGTCCATTTTGATAGTGTTAACTGTGTTATGTCAGGTGCTATTGAATCTTATCTATGCCTTAGTCCTCTTTGGTATCACTTCACCCCCCCCCCATCAGTACCGTGTCATTCAAGGTAATACTAGATATTATTATGGATTTTCGCATCTTTTATCTTTTTGTTAACACGTAGACTTACTAATATAAAGGATGGGAGTTACCACTGGTTACCGGCGCTTGTCATTTGATGAACCTTTATGCATTGCCAGCATGCAAGCATAACAATGGCTCTGTTGTAAATAAGCTGTTTTTATTGTTCTTCCTATCTAACAAACGTCACCATACTCTCTGCAGGTAATTATTGCATTACTCCGTGTGATATTAAGTCCATTTGTTTAATTTATAAGAGTTATGAAAATATGTTGAACAGAAGTTGGATTTGAGATGCCAGAAATCCATAAACAATGAAGCAGTATGATGTTTAGCAACCAGTGCCTCATTACTCTGCAGAACAGCACTGAAACAGCACTGGCAGGTGTGTGTGTGCGTGCGTGTGTGTGTGTGTGTGTGCGTGTGTGTGTGTGTGTGTGTGTGTGTGTGTGTGTGTGTGTACACACATGAGCGAGTGGTTCCTAGTGTGATTGTTTGCATTCATGTGAGCTGTTTTCTTACTGGTGTGTGTTGCCGCGTATGCATATGAGATGTTGTAGGCGCACCCCTGAAGTTGGAGAAATAAAACAAAAGTAAAACACAACCACACACAAACATGTCATTTATCAAACCCTGCACTCAGAGGCACTCCATTAGAGCATTGTGTGAATCAGTTGTGTGCAGCCCCAAATTACTTTTTTTTTTAATGGCATGAGAGGTAAATCGTTGTGTGCTTGATCGCAGTTGCACGTGTATATATATTTACGCATAGCCTGTACTTGCTATTGCACCGAAATGCTTAACAATTTCCTCACCCTTGTACATTCAGTGCCAAAGTGTCTTGTTGATCAAGGTATGTGTGACAGCTCCATCCCAGGGACACACAAAGAGGCGAGGCAAGCTTTGTATGTAAGTGCCTTTGTAGGTTGATTGATGCGCTTTGACGTTGGCCCTTGTTTGGTTTCTGCCCCACGAGTTTGTTGGAAGAACCCTTCCTCTGTCTCATTTTGCCGTGTACCAAGTGGACGAAAGCCTCTTGAACCTCAAAACACGATGACTTGTCTTTGCCTTTCAGAGTTTGTTGAAGGATTTTGAGAGATCCTGGTGGGTTTTGTTTTTTTTTTTTTTTTCTACAATGACCTCAGCCTGTTTGTGTGCGTTTGTTGTGTTGAACTGAGAAGAGAAGCTCTGTGACATCCATACAGTCTTAGCAGCATTTGCCAAAGAGATAAGACTCGAGCTCACTGGAGAATGAAGTCGAAACGTTCTTGGTTTTTGTCTCAACCATAATCGACATTAACACGTTGAGAAAACACTTTGTCATACTTGTGTCTCCTCCCAGTCCCATACTGTTTAATGCAATAAAAATGATTTGTATATAAAAAAAATTTGCACAATTTGTCCCTCGCAACATTTCAGATGTAGTACTCATATGACACCACAAGGTGGCAGCATCGGGCCGCGTTGCAAACGGGTTGCCGATGACTCGCGCCAGTCTTAAATCACGTCTATCTCTGTTGGATGCTTATTACACATCTACATTTATTATATATCCGACAATCAGCGGAACATTCCGGTCTATTTTTAACGCGCCCCGGAGCCCAAATTTCAGTGCAGCCTCTGCACCAACGCTGCCACTCAGAGCCATATCTCCCCTGCCTCAGCACTTCTGCTGGGCCCGAGGCCAACAAACCCGTTCACCCCGGGAAAACACAAACAGATCAATACGCTCCGCAGAGGAACAGATAACCCCTCCTTTCATCTCCACTCTCGTCTTTCATCTGTTACCGGAATCCTATCCCTTGTTTCCTCTCTTGTCACTAGTCAGACGTCCAAAGCCCTTGATCCCCCTGCTGGCTTCATCAACATTGCGCGCAAGGCCTTGACCTTCGACCGGGAAGTTGTTGCTCAGGTGGGGAGTTAAGCTTGACGGACACAACCCACATGGAGGAACGACTGTTATAACCAGGTGCAAAGGGTGTTGTGACCCTGTGACCCTAAGTGGGATTATCGAGTGCTGGAACGAGAGGGGCAATTTAAGTTTTGATAAGAGAAAGGATACTTAAGAACACGAGAGATGACATGTGTTTACGTAATTGGACAACATCAGGTTAATACTGTAACGTGCATGGCTAAGAAGACACGCTGGCCGCTGGCTCGCGGGCCTGACCCTTCAGTCGAGCGGTTAGCGACGCTTCCTGCGGTGCGGGCGATACGGGTTCGCGTCCCGGCCGCAGCAGCTACTGTGGTTGCGTTGTGTCCCCCGAATTCGCTACAATACGTTATTTATTTATTTATTAAATCCCCCTTTATCTCTCCAATTGTATCCGGCCAATTACCCCACTCTTCTGAGCCGTCCCGGTCGCTGCTCCACCCCCTCTGCCGATCTGGGGAGGGCTGCAGACTACCACGGCTGGAGTCTCCAGCCGCTTCTTTTCACCTGACAGTGAGGAGTTTCACCAGGGGAACGTAGCGCGTGGGAGGATCACGCTATACCCCCCACCGGACAGGCACCCCGACCGACCAGAAGAGGCGCTAGTGCAGCGACCAGGACACATACCCACATCCTGCTCCCCCCCCACCCCACCCGCCGTCGCAGACACGGCAGGGACGCCCAACCAAGCTGGAGGTAACACAGGGATTCGAACCTGCGATCCCCGTGTTGGTAGGCAACGGAATAGACCGCTACGCTACCCGGACAGCAGGTTAATGCAATATTATAGAAATTATGAGAATTATAAATGTATAGAGGAGACTGTATATTGAAATACAGCAGTATAGATGAAAGCACGTAAATTTGCTGCCGTGGCATTTAAACAGTATGGGCGCGACCCCAGTCCCCTAAACCTTGTATTGAATTAAGTCAGTTACACCGACAATGTTTAATTAAAGATTCATCACGCATTGAAAGTATGATAATCTGTAATGTCATCACTAACGAGAACAAGGCTGACAGTCCGGCTCATCAAACCCCATTACATTTAAAGGTACGAGCCTTAAACTTGTAATTTCTGTGTAACTTACTGCCACCCTGTGGCGATGCTTGATAATTGCATCGGTGATTGACCGCTAAACCTCAGATCCATTTGAAATGGATCAGCCACCAGTGTTTTGCTGTGTCGGCACTTCCCCCAAACCAAGCCAATAAAAACAGGGCTGAACCTGAGTTTTGGGTATTAATTACGACCTGTTGGTTAATGTCTTTTAACAAGCTAAATCTCCCATATCTGCTCGTTAGCCACAATACCTTTGTTTCTGCTTCTTCAAGCTATCAGTCACTATCTGCCTTCCTTATTCTTCTGTGTTTGTTTGTTTGTTTCACTGAGGATGTTTCCTAATTCATGATTTTTAAATAATAATAATTATTATTATTACATTTATATGGCGCTTTTCTAGACACCCAAAGCGCTTCACATTGAACTCCTACAGCACAGTGTCCCCGTCACTATACTGGGGCATTAGGATTTGATATTTTTATTAGGACCAGGGGGAAGACTGCCCCCTACTGGCCCACCAACACCACTTCCGGCAGCAACTCAAGTTTTCCCGAGAGGTCTCCCATCCAAACCCATACCTGCGTCATTTGGCAGAGCCAGGGTACACGTTGGTATGGCCGCCGGCAGATACCCGTGGGTTAGCTATTGTCTTAAATTTGCCTGTGGAAGAAAACCAAAAGTAGGAATCTTTTTTTTTATGCATGTAAATTTCTTGGATTATAGCTGAAATTCGTTGGCCCTTGACTAAAGGGTCAGACCCGTCAGCCAGCGGCCAACGTGTCTACTTATCCATGCACGTTACAATGTGAAAACCACCACCATCCCAAACATAAGATCAGTATTTTCTCAGATTACTGCGCAGGGTAGGAATTGCCCGATAAAGCCAACGACGTTCTTCGGCTGGTCAAACCAATACACAAGTCAGTGTGAGCATAGCATGGAGTCCAGAAAACTACTGTAACGTGCATGGATAAGAAGACACGCTGGCCGCTGACAGGCGGTTCTGATCCTTTAGTCGAGCGGTTAGCGATGCCTCCTGCGGTGCGGGCGATACGGGTTCGCTTCCCGGCCGCGGCAGTTCCTGTGGTTGCGTTGTCCCCCCGAATTCGCTACACTACGATACACGTATCGTATATGGTGAAGTAATGAGCATCGAAATAATGCGGTTAGACATTTCCCTGAAAACCTCCTTTAGGAGGACGTGTTGCTCCGTTGCTGTGCAAGAACACTGAACGGTGTTTCAGCAAGTCGCCTCTGGTCTCTCCTCGACATTTCTCACAGATGAAGTTGTGCCTCCGTGTCGGTGGACGGCTCAACCGGAGTTTGACCTCTTTGTCCAGCACCTCTTCGACTCGTCATTCATCCCTCTCGTCTTGACAAACCGGAGCCGTCGGCCCAGCGTTTTTATTCCAAGTTCTCACCGACTTCCCAGGACCAGAAGTCCAGGATGCAGGTACAGCTTAGCCGGAAACAAGCACGAACCGTAGAGACGTTTACTGGTTCTCTGAATGACCCGGTACTGGGGTCACCAGTGCAGACCCCAGTAATACCCTCTGTGGGCCTTTTTTCCAGGTATACACCAGGTCCAAGTTATCTGAATGGAAAGAACGCGATTGCAAAATGTTGGATTTTTTTTTAATTAAAAAGATGACACACACTCCTCTAGTCCCCAGCCGGGTGAAGTCATTTGGCAGGAACCAATACTGTTCCTGCCTTGTTTGTTCCTTTGGCGGCGAGAGTCAAATACTGAGTGGCCTGAACATCATTAAACACTTGAGGTTGAGGGGGAGGGGGGGCGTCCGGGTAGCGTGGCGGTCTGTTCTGTTGCCTGCCAACACGAGGATCTCCGGTTCGAATCCCCGTGTTGCCTCCGGCTTGGTCGGGCGTCCCTACAGACGCAACTGGCCATGTCTGCGGGTGGGAAACAGAATGTGGGTGGGTATGTGTCCTGGTCGCTGCACTAGCGCCTCCTCTGGTCGGTCGGTCGGTCGGTCGGTCGGTCGGTCGGGGCGCCTGGTCGGGGGGGAATAGCGTGATCCTCCCACGCGCTACGTCCTCCTGGTGAAACTCCTCACTGTCAGGTGAAAAGAAGCGGCTGGCGACTCCACATGTATCGGAGGAGGCATGTGGTAGTCTGCAGAGAGGGCGGAGCAGCGACCGGGACGGCTCGGAAGAGTTGGATAATTGGCCGGATATAAGTGGGGAGAGAAAAAAAAGGGGGGAGGTTGGTGAAGGCCTCCTCTTTGTTTTCCATATTTAACACTCCATACATGTTATTGTTTTCAGTCTGGTTCTTCATAATAGCGAGGTAACCCCTCGGCCTCCCCCCAGTCCGGTCAGGCCTATAATTATGTTTTATAGTTACGTGTTCTATGTGACCTTCGGTCATCACTAGCCAGTACTGTACATGGCTGTGGTGCTGACCACTGAAGCAAATGAAGGGTGAATAATTCTTGCATCATTTATCATTTCCTCCCATCGGTGCACAGCTATCAAAAACACTTTTACAGTTATTTGGTCTCTCATTGAGCCAATTTCCATGCTCAGTTTACCGTCCTGCAGGAAGGCTCGCCAGCCGTCCGGCCCTGTCCACATGACACGAGAACTCTACACGGTATTTCTCTCTGCAGAGAGCTTAGCATCAGTTCATTTTCAAATCCACAAAATTATGCTCTGCCATAGATAAAGTACACAAGGCTGCAGACGCCAGCATAAACGTAGACATGGAAATTCCAAGTCAGGAATCAGGAATATCTATTTGTCATGCGGCTGTCATTCCATGCACCTGCGCACATGAAATGAAACAAAGTATCGTTTCCCCAGCCCACAGCACTGCAACACAAAGACAAAAACATGTACCCAAACTACAAGAACACATATCCAACATCCAGCCATTATCCAAACTGCTTATCCTTACTCAAGGTCGCGGGCATGCTGGAGCCTATCCCAGCTGTCCAACATATTAAAATAATAATAATAATAATAATTTCACTGTCCAAGAGAACGAACGCCAGGATGACTTCGGAACTGCCGGTCTGCGTGGGCTATGTGGTGTATTGGATCGAGCACTCGGTGCTCGATTGTGTTGGACTGTCACCACTACTGAGTTCTGTAATACACTGGTCTAGCCTGTAGTGTGTGATGTCTCCGTCAGTAAAGATCAGACTTGTGCCGCATCCTCGTCTCCGTGTACTTATATATATTAGTGATTAAGTTAGTAACCCACGAATAGTAACACTACAATAGTGTACATAAGAGAAGTCACAACAGGCTAGCAGTTAGCTTAGCCTGGCCCGCTTACACGTCCTGTCAGACCGCCCTCGGTGTTTCCTCCTCAGGCGCAGCTCCAGGCAGGGCCGTGGTCCCCTGGGCCCACCGGGTGCAGCAGACCAGGCTCCCTCAGCCGATCCAATGCCAGCTCTCCCAGCCAGACACCTTCGACACACCTCCCCGCACTCCACACAACGACACCAAAAGCACAGTCAACGCCAGGCGAGGCCGCCGCCAGACCGCCCTCGGTGTTATCGGAACCACCGGTCTGCATGGGCTAGCAGTTAGCTTAGTCTGCCCCGGTTTCTGCATCCTGTAAGACCGCTCTCGGTGTTTCCTCTTCGGGCCAGGCTCCAGGCAGGGCCGTGGTCCCTGGGCCCACAGGACGCAGCAGACCAGGCTCTCCCAGCCATCAAACGAAGACACAAACTTAGATGCAGACGTTGACAAAGACCATGGACAGTACTGGGTGAGGCCGCCGCAAGCGTAAGTTCACGTCGCCATCTTTCCACACTGGTACTGGGTGAGGCCACTGCAAACGTGAATTCGTGCCGAGTATAGAGAGGTATGAGACATTTTAACAGACGTATGATACATGCAGTATATATGTAGTATGTATGATTAATATATTGTAACGTGCATGGATAAGTAGATACGCTAGCCCTTGGCTAACGGGTCGGACCCTTTAGTCGAGCGGTTAGCGATGTCTCACGTGAAGCGGGAGATACGGGTTCGCGTCCCGGCTGCGGCGGTTCCTGTGGTTGCCCCCCGAATTCGCTACATGTAGTATGTATGATGCATGTACTATGTATGTACTATGTATGTAGTATGTATGATGCATGTACTATGCATGATGCATGTACTATGTATGTACTATGTATGATATATGTACCAGGCCCGTAGCCAGAAACATATTTTGGGGGGGGGTCGGGCAACACTGCCGAAAGCTACCGGTAAATAAAATTCCAACACTGTATACTATAGCCTAATACCTAACCGTACGGTAAATGTCAACGTATTAATGGCCCGTAGATAATCATCAATGCAAAAGTGGGTCTTACCTTATAAAAGCAGGTCCAATCGTTTTTTTTGTCTGCAAAAGATGTCCAGTACCTCTTCCGGCGTCACCACAATGTCTCTGTGCTCCGAGAGCAATGTCAGTCCATTAAGCCGTCTTTCCGTCATTGTACTGCGCATTTTATCCTTGATCCTCCCCAGACGGGAAAAACCTCTCTTGACATGGGCACTGGTGACAGGAAGCGTGGTCAAAACGCAGAGAAGCTTGAAGATGCTTGGAAACAACTCACTGTTACAGGCATTTAATGCCTCAATGGCATTTTGTGGAACATAAGTTGCATCTTTCCATTTATCCCGCCAGGTGTCAATTTCTGACTTTACAACTTCCAGATGCGGTGACACTTCATCAGGAAGGAGAGCGCTTGAGCTGAGCTGTCGTTCAGCATGCTGACCTTAGATGGCAGTAATGAGCAGAGGTTGGAGATCACATTTCTGTGTTTGCTGAAGCGTTCCTTCATCTGTGATGAATAAAAGTCAAGCATGACTATGAAAAGCTTTTGCCGGTAGTGATTTTCACAGGCCTTCAATGGCTCCTCATTGCAGTCCATGCCTCTTCGTGGTCGAAATTCAACCCCATACTTGGCTGCTTGGGAAGAGGTCTTTTGGAAAATCTGCCTGAACTCCATCTCAGAGTTAGCCCTCATCTCATCCACCTGCTTAATAACAGCATCAGTAGCTGAAACGCAACTCACCAAGTCACAATTTTCCTTCTGAAGGAAGGTGGACAGGTGGTAGGTTTTTGCAAGCATCTTCTCACTCACATTCATGGACAGCATGAATTCTGCATTGTCAATTGAATTAAAGAGCTGAGTGGCTTTGACAGATGTGTCCCCTGTGAAGGTTTCCCTGATTTTCTGCAGGCTGGATCGCGCAGGGTCTAAAAGCTCGTTGAATGTAAATATTGCGTCGTGGCGTTCGACCCATCTCGTTTCACACAACTTCGTCAGTCGCGTTTTCTCGCAGTCGGGTAAAAGACGTTACGTCTCGTGTCGCAGACTGCATGCAGACCGCAAAGCCCAATCATGGAAAAAAGTGCAGATTTCCGAGACAATTCCAAAGCAATTTCGCACCATTTGTACAGTGCAGCACTTGTTTAGGACCAAATTCAAACGGTGGCTGGCACAGTGCACATAAACTGCTTGCTTGTGCTTCTCTTTGATTTTAGCTTGGGCACCATTTAAACGGCCACTCATGGCAGATGCGCCGTCGTATCTCTGGCCACGTAAAAACTGTAAATCAACGCCTGCATTTGTCAACTGACTTTCGATTGAATTGGCGATTGCCTCCCCGGTTAACTTCTCGATATCAACAAAGGACAAAAAATCCTCTCTGATGCTATATTGGCTGTCATGCTGGTTCACGTATCTGACACAGACAGAAAGCTGCTCCCGCCCTGAAACATCTTTCATTTCATCTGCCAACACAGCGAAACACTGCGCGGAGTTTACTTTCTGCACCAGTTTGTTTGTTATCACATCTCCAATTATGCTGATTATTTCATTTTGTACATCAGGACTGCAGTAGCTAGCGTTTGCTGCACATTTACTCAAGTGTTGTAACAGTACTGTGTCGCCAGAGGTCGCCCTAAACCTGAGTAAAGCCCTGAAATGTCCGTCATTGTGAGTTGGCTCATGTCACTGGTCCTGAATCAATATCACCTCTCAGGGCGAGTTCTTGGCGGCCGCAAAAAATCAACGTTGCAATGATGCTTTTGAGTTTTTCTCTGTTTTCTTGGACTCGCTTTTTTCTCTCAGAATCTAGCCTCAGTGAAATTGCATCCATTTTATTGTTGAGAACCATTTGGAAATTGTCCGCTTTCAAACATGCATCCTTGTGATATGCCTTTTGTGCATGGTCTTTGAACGTCTCTAAAGCATGTTTCCAGTCTGAGAAGTGGACATTAATTAGCTCGCCAGCTTTTCTGTGCCCTCCCTTGCCCACAACATGCTCGACTGCAAACGCAACACAGTGCTTACAAAAACAACCGTCGGACCTTGTTGAGTACACTAGCTAGCCAGCTAAACTGGTGAGTCCAATGACGTTGGAAACGTAGTTTACCTCCTAGTTTTGTAGGGAATGTTTGTCCGATATTGGCCGTCCAGTCCAGTGAGTATATTTCTCTTCTCTGTTCGTCTGATATTTTCCCACCAATATAATCCACAAAGTCGTGTGAAAACGTTTCCGGGGTAGAGGACGGCGGGTCTGCTAACTCTGGCTCCGTTTCCGAGGAGGAGGACGGCGGGTCTGCTAACACTTGCTCCGGGAAATCGGTAACGTTAGTGACCAGATCATCTGTAATGTTCTTGTTTTTCTTTTTTGAGTCGGGACACGTTGAAACAAAAAAATCACTGATTTTACGAATATTAACTTCACTGCTCTTGCCTGATTTACAGGCAGCTTTCGGCGGCTCCATTGCTTTTGAAAAGCAAACTATAGATCGACCATTTAGCTAGCATAACCAGGGGCAGGTTGCTTAGCTGACTCGTCAGACCCCTGAGCCAATCAAAAGCGTGTGATTTTATTTGTTTTACGAAACAGACCAATAAGATACATCATGTCTGGAAACAAATTAACTGACAGGTTTAACGCCTGTCAGTCACGATAGATGCAGTGTATGAGTAGGCTAGAGGGGCGGGGACAAATAATCAACACGATAACTAAATAATTATTGGTGCCATTTCAGACGGGCCGTGGGGTTTCGGGGGGGGTTCAGACACGAAAACCACCTACCTGGCTACGTGCCTGATATGTACTATGTATGTGGTATACATGATGCATGTACTATGTATGTACTGTGTATGTAGTATGTATGATGCATGTACTATGTATGATGCATGTACTATGTATGATGTATGTACTATGTATGTAGTATATATGATGCGTGTATGTAGTCTATATGGTGTATGTATGATAACAGACATTTTAACAGCATAACACCTGAGTATGACATACATGCCAACCAATAATTGCAAAAAAATAAAAAGGGATTTTTGTTGTTAAACAGAATTCCTACCAATAAACATGCAAATCTGAATTTTGCAAGGTACCTCAGATGTGCTTTGTGACGCGTCGTCTCAGGTTTTGGAGGAGACTGCAGAGCTGCTGGCTGCAGTGTGTTTTCTGATCCCGCTCAGACCGTCAGAGGACAATGGCGAATATGTTTCTGTTTATTTCTGTAATCCCTTCGTGTTTGTGATGAATAAATAGATGGTCTGTAACACTGGGGTGCCCTAGTCAGCCGTGGGTTTCAAACAGCACCAGCAGTCGTTTGCATGGCAGGTACAGCAGGAAGAGCAAGCAAAACAGAATTAATCAAATGATCCTGAATGGAGGTTGGATGGGCAGCATTTGTCCTCCTAAGAGGGCTCCTTTTATAATGGTGCTTTACTGTATCGGTGCACAGCTCCAAGAGAAGAAAAGGAAAAACCAGTGAAATATGAGCCAATCAAAATAACGTTTGTTTAATAAAATATATTTACAAAAAATGTGTCCCCTGAAGTGTGTGAGCTTCCACTTACCTTAGACTTACCAGTGTAAAATAGTGTAAAAGCACCATTTTTTAATGTGATGGTAAGTTAACACACCGTTTTATGGGTCCCTCAGTCAGCTGAGTTGATATCGATTTGAAATGTAAGTATGGAAATGCTTCAGATGGGTGAAACGGTAACAGCCTGGATCTTTCAAAACCAAATTTCTTATTGCAAAAAATGAAAGCCCATTTCAGGCCACTGTTGACTAAGTAGATTAAATAAATAGATGAGTTATTTCAGAGAGAGACGGCTTCTGGCTGAAGCCTATTTGCAGTTTTATGTCATTTCCCCCCCATAGGCTGTATTTATTAAAGAGTCATGACTTCCTCGTTTTTCTCGATTAAAGACAACCTTGTTAGCTCATTTCTCTAGTCAAATTAAGCACCTACTCAACGACTTGTGCTAATGAAATAAATGATTAAAAATCACATTTTTACTTGTTTTACAGGCCAGGTTTTTGTGATTGTGTTGCCAAGTCCGGCAAACCTTTACCAAACAATTCTGTCCGTTCTCATCAGACAGAAACTCAATTCTACATTTTTTTCTCTAAAAAAGAAGCTGAGGGTTTGAGATCAATATTCTTTACGTTTCCCATTGCACCAAAAGCCGAGGAAGTTCACTTTGCACTTCTTAATGAAACATACCCCTCTGCAGAATTTTGAAGGCGTGGATTTGGTTTAGATCACAACAACTGCTCATTCTGTGATGAACACACTGAAACAACTGATCATCTTTTTTTATGAATGTAAATTTGCTAATGCTTTTTGGGAAGATTTATTTGCATGATTGGTTATGGCCTAAATTTGTTCATTTCCCTGGGCTATACAAATAAAATTGACTTGACTTGACTTAATCTAACAGAAGAAAATGTTTTGTTTGGTATACCTGTAAAAGATCCAACACATGACCGGGCAATCAATACAATCATCATCCTTGGAAAAAAAATGTTATACATTATAATAGATTCATGAAAACACAACCACATTTCTATATTTTTCATAAGGAGTTGTGTCATTACTTTTCATCTCAGAAATGTATGGAGAAAAAGAATGCAGTGACACTTTGCAATTTAGTTGAGAGGCTTGACCTTGCAGAGACCCCCTAGCTCTCTTTCCCCCTACTGGTTTTTTTATTTTTTTATTTGTTACATTTATTTAAATTTCCATGATCCCCCCCCCCCAATTCTAACCTCTTGTTATACCCGTTTGTTCTGCATGTGCCCATTTTAAGGCTTGTCTGTTGCCTGGTTAGTTGTCCATGACACTTTATTTTGGAGCCCACTGCTTTTCCTGGCCCTCTGTCTGTGATTGGCCAGTACTGTTGCCTCCGTTGGTTGGGTTGGTTAAGGTTAGCGTTAGGGCGGGGTTAGGGTTAAGGTTAGCTAATCAGAGGCGGAGTAGGGGCGGGTCTTCCTAGAATCCCAGCGCCTGGATGCTACGCGGGGCGCGTCTTGCCAAGAAAAGCAGTGGGCTCCATAATAACGCGTCCAAGACACTGTGCCACGCCGTTGTTGTAGATTTGTTAATAAAAAAGAAAAACGTCCGAGTGGGCGGGCGAGCGAAAATTCAACCAGTAACATCGTGGAACGTTTTCCACCGTCCAATCAAATCACACCATTCTCTACGTTCCGTCCCACCCCAACATCCTGTTCCGCTAAAGAACGTTACGGAAGCGAGATGTACTCTGAATGCCCTTCCATGTCGTCTGTAGCGGTTGAAACGCACTACAATCCGGTCGCGTCGTGTTAAACCTGTCGAGGGGGACAACAAACGCTAAAACATCTCACGTGCTAGTGCAGCAGGAATGAAAATACCTGCATTTATTTGTACGAAGTTCGTCAAAACACCCCATTTATATTCCCAAGGGAGCAGTGTTTAACGTGATATTTATTTCTTTGTGTTACGCTACAACTGTAAGCGGTTATTTTCTTGCCCAGTGCGGGATTCGATACGAAGTGTACTGCACCACAAGGCGACATCACTAACCGCTCGGCTAAAGGATGAGACCCGTTAGCTGGAGGCTAACGTGTCTTATTAGTAGTTTACACAACGATGCCCCCTTCTGGTATAACCTGGCTATTACTGGTTGGTTCGAGTTGTCTGTCTTTGCTACAGTCGTTCCCTTTCCGTGGCGATTGCGGCGAGGACGGTACGTCAAAATGAGCTCCGCTTCTGTTTTGTGATACGATATGTCATAATCTGCTTACACGTTTTATCTAACTGTAAAGTGCCTTATAAAGTAGCTAGATCACATTGCATGGCGATCAGACAGTTGTGAATGTTTATTTTGCTTATTTTTTTTCGAATATATCGACGCTAGTTGAGCATGTTCTGAAATGCTAGCTAATGTAAACTACTAATAAGACAAGTTAGTCCCTAGCTAACGGGTCTGACCCTTTAGCCGAGCGGTTAGTGATGTCGCCTTGTGGTGCAGTACACCTCGTATCGAATTCCGCACCGGGCAAGAAAATAACCGGTTACGTTGTGATTCATTGCCAGGTGTAGCGGACTCTGGACATAATTCACCATAATGGACCGCCCATAGAATCCATAGACAATCCATAGATCATATCACGCCTGTTCTTCAGCAACTCCATTGGCTCCCTGTTAAATACCGAATTGTCCTCAAGATCCTGCTCCACACCTTGTAGGCCCTTAATAACCTGCTCCACACCTTGTAGGCCCTTAATAACCTAACTCCTTCATATCTTTCTGAACTCCTTCATATCCACACACCCTCCCGCACTCTCAGATCTTCCCCTGCTCTCGAACTCACTACACCATCGGCCCGCTTGACTGCCATGGGGTCTAGAGCCTTCAGTCATTCCCCCTCCCCCCGCCAGTGGAACTCTCTCCCACAAGACATTCACAACATTGACTCTCTTTCAACCTCCACAGCCCGTCTCAAAACGCACCTTTCAAACCGTCATATTCAATCTGATCCGCGCTTCACTGAGTTTTGCAGACAATGATTTTATATTTATCTGTTGTGCTAACTTTTTATTTTCTACCCTGCTTTTTGACTTTATGCTGTCTGGTACAGTGCTGCTTGTTTTTGTTTTTTTTACTGTGTTCTGTGTACTGTCCTTGAGCGTTCTGAAAGGCGCCCACAAATCAAACGTATTGTAACGTGCATGGATAAGTAGACACGTTGGTCCTTGACTAACGGGTCGGATCCTTTAGTCGACTGGTTAACGTTGTCGCTTGCGGAGCGGGAGATACGGGTTCGCGTCCCGGCTGTGGTGACGGTCTCCGGGGCAGTTCCCCCGAATTCGCTACAGTATTAATACGATTCTTACTCGGTTGACGTGCCGCGGGAGGTCGACACGGGCCCTTTAAGGAAGTGTTTCCGGGTCGACGGGGTGGAGCTACGACTGTGCTGTTGGAGCGGCGCCATGTTGCTCTCGCTGTGGCTTTGCGCGGAAGAAAATAAAACGACGCACTCGTTCGTGTAACCAATGAGCGAAACTGTCCGTGTCTGCGTTCCTGCAACTTCCACACGGGTATGTTTATTGCGTATTTCCTGCCGTGTTAATACATGTTTTTTTTTGTATTTTGTTCGTCGCATGCTAGCATGTTAGCTAGCAGGCTGTCGCGCTTTAGTGAGGAGAAAACGGGTTCGTGTGACGTGGGTTCGTCAGCTAGTTGCGCGTTGTAACTCGAACTTGACCAGCTGTTATTTCGATTCATTGCCAGACATTAATAACCGGGACACTTGCGGCCTGAACCCGACATAGGATCTGCGTGGGTGCGGTTTCCGCTTCGGAGTCGTGACCGGAACATAGAGGTCAGTTTCACTAGCAGCGTGTTTCTCAGGTCAGTTGGGACCCTGAGCCACTGTTTGTGTCGAGCGGTCTGACGAGGTGACCCGGTGGCACATGATCCCTGTTAACGTCCCTGTATGTGTGACCTATTTAGTGGAAGGAGAGAAAAGCCAATAAAGGTGACCAGAGGACTAAAAACAGATATAAATAGCTAAAACAGCCTTTTTTTCCACGGTGGACTTTGATTTGAAAGCAAGGGTAATAAAACTGTTGGTCGTGAACTCTCCCGGTCTGCTTTCTTCGTGTCAAAGTCCTGCGAAAGTGTCCCACACATTTTGCGACGATGTTTGAAATCATCAAAAAACACACAAAAAACACCCCCTCGTGATTCCACTTTATACGTGTGTGTACACAAACAGCAAATGCCATGTGCTTATGGAGGCTTACTCAAGGATAACGGGTGTTTGCAGCTTAAAACATTAACCTCTTTAAAAGTCTAATCCTATTGGCTGTGCACTACATCGGATTGTGACCATTTTAAGTAAGGGTTAGAAGATAAAGAGTTACAACTGCTGTTAGAACTTAGTTGACGTTGGCAAGATCAGCGAATCGCGGTTGTTTTAGCCTTTATTGATTTTTTTCCCCCTTTTCTGCAGCTTGTTTGGAAAAGCCTGCAGCTTTGACGCTCCGGCGCGGTTCTGACAAGCTGTCAACGCAGAAAGCAAGGCAGGATTTCTCAGCGTGCACGCGTCTCGGCCTCGTCGAGGGGGCTATGTCAGATGACCAACATGACCTCATGACCTCGACCATTCATCCGCCAATTACAGATTAGCTTGCCATAAAGCGCAGCATACCAAACGCGGGGCATTTGCGTTACGCATGCACAAATAAAGAGAACTGTGCTTTTCTTTATTTAGTTTTTGTTTTGCACACAGACGCTTTAGTTGCATCACAGGCACATGTGAGTCTCGGGCAGGCGGTGAAATGGAGAGTTTAGTCAAAGAACTTAAAACGCACAGGACTCCTCATCATTTTTTCAAGAGTGCCCTGGTCAATAGAGCATCAACATTATTGCAACACAAACGATACAAACGGACACATGCAACTGCCACTCACTACAGACGAATGAACACAATATCCAGTTAATACGCAAGACGAGGTCAGGGACGAAAATCCGGTCATGATGCACAGACAAGTACAAATTTCTAGAATGGTCTTGGTGAAAAATGTAGGTGTAATCACATTGACAAACTGTTTTACATGATCCAATATTAAAATATCAGTTTTCACTATCAACACAGCCACAACGACCAATCCCTGTTTTGTATGTCATCCACAATAGGTTTACTTTTGAGCGCCACATGCCTGTGCAGCCCGACAGGCGAGAGTCCACGGGTGAAAGGTGAGACGGCGTTGGAAGAGTTGTTTACAAAAGAGCCACTCCTGATCCTCCTAATCTCCGTATACTAATGGTAAACCTCCCAACAACCCCTGTCAAAGCTAACTATACCTGTAACACTGACACTGCTGCAATACAATCTGTTTTTGTATCTCTGCCACCTCGTAGATGAGGTGACACACAACGGTGTATTGATCCTCCTGTGAGGATCAATTACCGAGAGACACGGAGGTACGTCAATCCCACGGCCCTTACAACTGTATGCATGGACACCGCCATCAGCGCCCTCTACATCTACTCGCCTTCTTCCTCCTTTTTTCATAAATGTGAGTATACAGTTGACTGCTAATGTAAATAGCAGGAAATAGAGAAAAAGGAGAACATAAATCCTTCCCTACTTTTGATTCACATTCAGATTTAGTTCACAGAGGGTGTATCATATCATGGTGCATGAATGGTCTATGTGTAGAGACAGATGACCTCACAGCTCCATCTGCGGAGGTTACCTCATGTGAGGCCCCATCACGATCTCAGCATGATCGGAAATGGGAAATCGGAAATCCGAAGTCAAAACATGGCACTTCCTTCCTCCGCAGCTTTTTTTTTCTCCCTTCCTATCCGCGTCTTCCCACATTGGCATTCACTTCAGTTACACAGAGTCCACCCAGAGACAACGAGAGATGCATGGTGGATGAATGAAAAGGGGAACTTGAACGCCCACACTGCCAAGCGAGCGGGGGAGTGAGGAGGATGTGTGCACGTCACTGGGACAGAGAGTGCGTGGGCTGGAGGAGCAGGGTGGGAGTGATGGGGTGGGAGGCGTTCCAGCACCGCTTTCTCTCTCTGTCTTTGTCTGTCTCTCTCTCTCTGTCTGTTTGTCTCTTGGTCTCTCTCTCTGTCCGTCTGTCTCTCTGTCTCTGTCTGTCTGTCAGTCTGTCTCTCTTTTTGTCTGTCTGTCTGTCTGTCTGTTTTCTCTTCCCTCATTTCCCTCACATTCGGCTAAATCCTTCACAATGGCTCTTTGTGGGTTGAAAGGATGGAACAAATTTTGCAACGACAACAGAGCTTAGCTTACCAAGGTTAAAAGAGATCTGTCCCTCGTCTGTCTACTGTCATCCATCATTCTTTACCATTTTACTTTTATCTGTGTATGAAATGGCCTTCCTGGCACCTGTGTCTGAAATGAATAATAATAATATACTTTATTCATAAAGCACTTTTCATGCATAAAATGTAGCTCAAAGTGCACTACAATATGCAGACAACTGATAAATACAACTAGGCAATGAGTTTTAAACATGTTCAAGTATATAAACGACAATCAATAAGACAATAAGATGATAATAAATGCACACATAAATAGATAATAGTTCAACTAAAAGTTGAGCCAATTAACTCAAAGCAGAGTCGTGTGTTTGTGTGTGTGTGTGTGTTCACTTTAGCATGTGTGTCCAGTATGATCAATGTGACTTTATTTATGACAAATCCAGTGTGTTTTGTGCTAAAAGGGGTGGATGGGAATACATTAAATACAGCAAAGGCCCGAGGGTCTGTCAGGCCCTGTTGGACTGTTGTTGCCATCAGATGGCTGGCAGTTCCCTTGTTCACATCCAGGACTTTTATGGCTGAAAGTTGAACAAGTTAGACTTTCCAGACTGTTGAAATGCCTCTTTCTCTGTCTCTCTCACACACACACATTCGAGTTGGCAAAGAAAATGAAATGACTTAAAGTTTCAATACTGAAGATTTACATGCAAATATATTTGCTTTTTCGTAACTTCGCTGTCAGATAGATGAAGATACTTTATCGTCACTGTCCATACATACAGTGAAATTCATTCTCTGCATTAAGCCATCCTGTTGTATAGGAGCAGTGGGCAGCTGCAGCGCCCGGGGATCAACTCCAGTTCTTCTTTCCATTGCCTTGCTCAGGGGCACAGACAGGAGTATTAACCCTAACATGCATGTCTTTTTGATGGTGGGAGGAAACCGAAGCACCCGGAGGAAACCCACACAGACATGGGGAGAACTTGCAAACGCCACACAGAAAGGACCTGGGATGGCGTGGGGTTCGAACTCAGGACCTTCTTACTGTGAGGCAACAGTCCTAACCATTGGACCGCCGTGCCGCCATGTCTCTGGCATATTTAAGACTACAGCTAATCCATGGATATCCACATCATGGACACATTTGTAGTTGGTTATTTTAATTTTCAAAGCTGACTTTTCCAAGGAAAATAGACGGCATCTAGCTTTTCATGTTTTCATCACAGCAGGCAAATACAGAAGCAGACGGCTTGAAGAAGATGCTGTGTCTGACAAACCGATGTGACAGAACCAGCTCAGAAAAGACCTTTACCAACAGATAGTACAACATCAGTGACTAAAACCAAGACTCAGCCGTGATTTCTTGTTTGGCTGTGGGTAAGGTGCTGGCGAGTTATGTCAGAGGAGTTCCTCGAACCAATTCTCTGCAGTTTCCAACCAGTCGGGATTACTAGTCACACACAAGAGGACGGTGGCACATGATAGATGGGATTCGATTAGTGCTGGAGCTTCGGTGACGGGTTGTTGGAAAAACAAGGGCATCTTAATAGCTCTGGTGTAGAATTCAATCCAATCCATTTCAGTTCGACTTTACAATATTGTTGTTGCCCAAGTACACACTGGCTACACAAACAACGAAACATGGATTTTCATGCAAACAAATGCAAATTTTGGTCATGCAAGTGAAACCTAAGGTGCATGGAGGTACTACAGGCTACTGATAATGCTTCCATTATCAATATGTCCTGTCGTGTCGTATCGTATCCTGTCATGTCATGTCATGTCATAGATCATATTATGGCATGTCATATGTATATATAATATGTCATGTCGTCATATTGTATCGTGTCATGCCATGTCATGTCATATATCATATATATTTATAGCAGATTTATAAAGATTCCAGCAGCGACTGAATAATGAAGTGTGTGTATGTTTGTGTTTTTGCAGCCCTGATTTTGTGTGTGGGGATCCATGTACAGTCGGAAATCAAGTCTCCTGTTTACCATCAAGTCCTTGGGGCCAAATGGAGAGGAAGACAATACAGGCCAGAGAAGTGGCCTGGATTTGAATTGTTGCCTGTCAGACATGCTAATGGGGGGACATCAAATAGCCCTGCTTGATCAGTATGTGCAGTGAGTGAGGGATGAGTTCATTTTTTATGGATGTCTTGCGTGTCAGGAATGAATCTTTCAGGACACGTAGCCGCTAAGCACTGGACACAGCATCTGCTCCGAGTCTGTCATAGACCGAGGGTAGCTCAGGACACGCTAAACAACCATCTTAGAGAGGGAGGAGAGAGAGGGGTGGGGGATATAAAACATCCAAAGAACAAGTTTGCCTCCTGAAGAAAAGCCTGGAACAAACTGACGGCAAGGCTCTTTATTCTGCTTTTATGGTCTTGTCACATCATAATGTAAATTACAGTCTAATGATTATTGAAGTGTGCCTTGAGAAGAAACGCTCGGCTGGTGATGTGTTCTCTGCCATCCGTCTTCATGTCACTGTCCCATGTTAAAAGGTTGGAGTGGGAGGTCTTAGCTCACTGCACAGTATGCATTTGGATGCATCTGAAAGACGACACAGTAACTTACAATCTCATTTGCATAGCAGTCACATCTATATCAGTACATCACACTTAGTAAATAACCTTTTACAGGGTTTCATGCTAAATTACCTCAGTTAATATCACGAGCCGACTGCGTGCACATTTCGGTGACTTGGCTGCTTCATTTACATGCTGAGTGAAGTCATCACTTACCTCTCCCCATGTAGTCAAGCGCCATTAACAAAACGTGCTCCCCCTAAAGCAAGCCCAATTACGGCAGATGAAAAGGAGTTAGCATGTTATAGCTAGCCAGCTATGCCTACTAATGAATTGTGAACACTAGAGAGTGAGCTCAAGCACCTGGAAATCAGCGAAGACAGCTGTAAAACATTTTTCAACAATAAACGGGTTTATTACTTTTGAGGAACGCACAACAAATTTATGAAGGGTTCAGAGGCCCTGCCTTCGGCTATGGGGAGCGTGTCTATGTTCCCTCAGCCCTATGCTCCCTCAGCCCTGTGTTCCCTCAGCCCTATGTTTCTCAGCCGTTATTTCAGCCCTATGTTCCTTCAGCCCTATGTTCCCTCAGTCCTATGTTATTTCAGCCCTGTGTTCCTTCAGCCCTGTTATTTCAGCCCCGTGTTCCTTCAGCCCTATGTTATTTCAGCCCTATGTTCCGTCAACCCTATGTTCCTTCAACCCTATGTTCCCTCAGCCCCATGTTCCCTCAGCCCTGTGTTCCTTCAGCCCTATGTTCCTTCAGCCCTATGTTCCTTCAGCCCTATGTTCCTTCAGCCCTGTGTTCCTTCAGCCCTATGTTCCTTCAGCCCTATGTTCCTTCAGCCCTATGTTCCTTCAGCCCTATGTTCCCTCAGCCCTATGTTCCTTCAGCCCTATGTTCCTTCAGCCCTGTGTTCCTTCAGCCCTATGTTCCTTCAGCCCTATGTTCCTTCAGCCCTATGTTCCTTCAGCCCTATGTTCCCTCAGCCCTATGTTCCCTCAGCCCTATGTTCCTTCAGCCCTATGTTCCTTCAGCCCTATGTTCCCTCAGCCCCATGTTCCCTCAGCCCCGTGTTCCTTCAGCCCCATGTTCCCTCAGCCCCATGTTCCCTCAGCCCTATGTTCCTTCAGCCCTATGTTCCCTCAGCCCTATGTTCCCTCAGCCCTGTGTTCCTTCAGCCCTATGTTCCTTCAGCCCTATGTTCCCTCAGCCCTATGTTCCCTCAGCCCTGTGTTCCTTCAGCCCTGTGTTCCTTCAGCCCTATGTTCCCTCAGCCCTGTGTTCCTTCAGCCCTATGTTCCTTCAGCCCTATGTTCCTTCAGCCCTGTGTTCCTTCAGCCCTGTGTTCCTTCAGCCCTATGTTCCTTCAGCCCTGTGTTCCTTCAACCCTAATTTCCCTCAGCCCTATGTTCCTTCAGCCCTATGTTCCTTCAGCCCTGTGTTCCTTCAGCCCTGTGTTCCTTCAGCCCTGTGTTCCTTCAGCCCTATGTTCCTTCAGCCCTATGTTCCCTCAGCCCTATGTTCCCTCAGCCCTGTGTTCCTTCAGCCCTGTGTTCCTTCAGCCCCATGTTCCCTCAGCCCCATGTTCCCTCAGCCCTATGTTCCTTCAGCCCTGTGTTCCTTCAGCCCTATGTTCCTTCAGCCCTGTGTTCCTTCAGCCCTATGTTCCTTCAGCCCTGTGTTCCTTCAACCCTAATTTCCCTCAGCCCTATGTTCCTTCAGCCGAGTGCCTGCAGCCGTGTTCCTTCAGCCCATGTTCCTTCAGCCCTATGTTCCTTCAGCCCTGTGTTCCTTCAACCCTAATTTCCCTCAGCCCTATGTTCCTTCAGCCGAGTGCCTGCAGCCCTGTGTTCCTTCAGCCCATGTTCCTTCAGCCCTGTGTTCCTTCAACCCTAATTTCCCTCAGCCCTATGTTCCTTCAGCCCTATGTTCCTTCAGCCCTGTGTTCCTTCAACCCTATGTTCCTTCAGCCCTATGTTCCTTCAGCCCTGTGTTCCTTCAGCCCTATGTTCCCTCAGCCCTGTGTTCCTTCAGCCCTATGTTCCTTCAGCCCTGTGTTCCTTCAACCCTATGTTCCTTCAGCCCTATGTTCCTTCAACCCTAATTTCCCTCAGCCCTATGTTCCTTCGGCCCTGTGTTCCTTCAGCCCTGTGTTCCTTCAGCCCTGTGTTCCTTCAGCCCTGTGTTCCCTCAGCCCTATGTTCCTTCAGCCCTGTGTTCCCTCAGTCCTATGTTCCCTCACCCTAACCTTATAACCTCAGTTCATGAGGGACTGTATCGGGCTGACCCCCGGCTATGGCGTACGTGAATCATTGTGCCTGTCTACAGTTGTGTCCCTGGTACTTCAGAGAAATCTGTTTCTGCCAGTGTTGTGTTTGCTGTTGCACAGCGGTAGCGCTGTTTTTCCTGGCAGCTGCTGAATTATTGAAGAAAGCAATCATCACACCAGCGGCCCGTGTAGACCCAGACAGTATTTACAGAAGAATTAGTGTTGTTGTTGTTTTGTTAGGGGTCCCTCCATTAGCTTTTTGATGGCCATAGTAACACCTTAATCTACAAAACACAAACACACATTTACTTAGACACACACACACAGTGGGCTACACACACGCCTCCACACAGTTGGGGGGGGGGGGGCTCATGGGAGTTAGTTGTTTTTCAACGGTGGTCTGAGCACGTCAGGAAATGTGCTTACACCATCGCGACACATGCTGGCTCAACAGTATCACAGAGCGGGGCTGTCCTTCAGTCTCTCAGGAGACTCCAGATGAAACAACATGCAGTCACACACACACTGGCCCCGTGGCCACCGCCACACCGAAGGACGCGGGACAGCTTTAAAGCCTTTGTACGTGGGTTTGTGTGTTTGCTCACCTCTGTTTGTGGGGGCAAATTTGGGTTTTTCGCCGTCACAGAGGGCATTTTTGCAGAATTAGGACATTTTGGCTTGTCCCACCCCCTCAAGGGCCAAGCGTAGTGTTACAAGTTGGGTTTAGGTTAAAATTAGGTTAAGGTTAAGGTTAGGGAATGAATGTCGTCAATGAGGGTCCTCACAAGAATAGTAAAAAAACATTTGTGTGTGTGACCTTTGTGTGTGTGTGTGACCCACGTCAGTCCTGTCACCGTGGAATCTGACAGAGCAGCTGACAGGCGGCTGCCAGCTCTGCTTCACTCCAGAGAATGGGAAGCCCGCCCTTGGCCTTGCGCGGTGCAAAGCGTCGGCCCGTAGTTCGAGTCCCCCTCTTTCTCCCTGGACCCGTTCAGTCCGCTCTCTTCAAGGGTTATGTAAGGCAACACAGTGGCAACGACATAATTTACCGGCACTGGACCCACCCACTGCTCACCGGCCCCATTACAACATACACACACACACACACACACACACACACACTATTCTGGTTTATGGTAGTGGTTATGCTAGCTTTGTAAAAAATATATTAGAACACACACACACACAAACAGGCACACACAAAAATAGGTCCCAGCCGTTAGCATTGGTGTGGTCTATAACTCAAATAAAATTCAGTAAACGTGGGTGAAGACCGATTAAACCCCAATTCATACCACCTCTGCTGCTCGTGTTTGCCCCTTCTTCTCAGGTCTACCCCTTAAAGAAATGCATTTCATGTACCTCTGTCTCGCCCTCCCCCTCTTTCTCTTTCTCTCTCTCCCCCTTTTCTCTCTCCCTCTCCCTCGCGCCCCCTCTTTCTCGCTCCCTCGCTCTATCGTGCTCTCTCCATCTCTTTTTCTCTCACTCCCTCTCTCTCTTTGTCCCTCTCTCGCTCTCCATCTCTTCTCCCGCCTTCTCTCTCTCCCTCTCAATCTCTCTCTCCATCTCTCCTCCCTCCCCCTTCTCCCCCCCTCTCTCTCATTATGGGGATCACTGTGTTCAGTAAGACAAACTGTGGTCAGATTAAGGACTCAGGCTTATCATCGTCTCCATCTCTTCATCTTGTTTGTTGTAGATGCGAGGGGGCTGCTCATTTGATCTTAATCTGCGGTCAACAGTTCCTACTGTGCAGGACTCTTGAGTGCTTCATCGCTGCAGAGTAAAATATGTATAAAGACGTGTAATCTTAGGCCTGCTGATCTGGCTGTTAAGCTCCCCGGATTGATCGAAGTTCCCCAAATGAGTTGAATTGATGCGGACAGACCCCGTGCTGTGTCTCATACTAAAAGCATTAAAAGGTTGACGGAGTGTGACTGAAGACAAAGCAGACTAGCTGTGGGTGAAGGCAAGCCACACATGAAAGTTCAGCTCCTCAACCACTCCCACCGACTGTCAGACCCGATCCTGTGGTGCCCAACCCTACAACAGCGCTATCGTTCAACCCCCGAAGGTGCCCCACATGCAAATGTATGTGTAATCACTCTCCCCTATATAGTATGTGTGTGCATATATATATATATGTATTCTGGGTTTGAGCCCCTGGGTAGTCGAACCTTGGGGGTCGTCCTCTATGTGGAGTTTGCATGTTCTCCCTGTGTGTGCGTGGGTTTTCTCCGGGTGCTCTGGTTTCCTCCCACAGTCCAAAGACATGTAGGTCAGGTGAATCAGCCATACTAAATTGCTCCTAGGTGTGAATGTGTGTGTGTGTGTGTGTGTGTGTGTGTGTGTGTGTGTTGGCCCTGTATGATGGCCTGGTGGCATGTCCAGGGTGTCTCCCCGCCGGTTGCCCAATGACTGCTGGGATAGGCTCCAGCATCCCTGAGAGCAGGATAAGTGTTTCAGATAAATGTAAAAAATTATTTATATATATATATATAACGACCACGGATGTGTAGACTCGCAAGCCCGTTGGCTAACGGGTCGGACCCTTAAGCCGACTGCTTAACGTAGTCACCCGTGGTGCGGGAGACCCGGGTTCGCATCCCGGCTGCGGCGGTTCCCGGCAGCCCCCTGAATTCGCTATATAAAATATCCCTTAAAGATAATGTGTTCTATGCCCACGTGTAAGGGCAAATGCCTCTTCCATACACTAGCCTTTGTGGTTTCCACCTTTCATTCACTCACCCACTACCACCTCCACTGTGGTTTGCTGCACCCTCTTCGAATGGTCTCAGTTGGAATTCAATGTCACATACATATGGCTTCCTCGAACACATTACCCTTATCAAATTGATGCAGACGGAACTCCCTTTAAATGGCTTTTCTCTCGGTTTTACCTATCGTACATATGCACGCATGTAAACGTGCAAAGATGCACACACACAAACACACACACACACACACAAACACACAATGTTTGTACCTATGAGGTATTCATCAACCAGTCCTCACTCTTACCAGTGTTACTGAAACCCCATTAAACCGAGAATGAAGGGAGTAGGACGTTGGTATGTAAATGTATGCAAATTGGACCTCTCCTACAGGGCCGAGCTCTCTGAGCGGCAACAGACATCATTTCAGCTAGCACGGTGGCTACAGCACGGCAGCCTCAAAGTCTGGGCTTCAGACCTCCTGCCCCCTCCGGTCGAGTCCTCCGAGATTTCACTATCCCCCGTGTTCCTCCCTGTATCTGAAATGGGAAAATTCCCCTTAACATATGTGCAATTAGCCCTTGCTTTAATCAATTATGGTAATCTAAATTAAACCAGGGATTCATTATTGATCGAATAATCAAGATCTCAAAAGTTTCCCACTGACCCGTACCCGTGTGCAAGAGTGTACATGCGGTGTGTGTAAGTGTGCATTGAAACAGGACTGCCACCGCATCTGTATCTGAATCCTACCGGGCATATCAGGTATGAAAAACAGCTAGAATACAAACTGGTTCAGCAGCTTCTGCTTGTCATACGGACTTTTGCATAACCTGTCATTTTTTTCTTTCTTAGAGAACAGTGTGGAGTGTTGAAAGTCTTTTGATGCCCACATCTGAATGTTGGTGGGTGGATTCAAAGAGTCTGTCTATAAAAGTTGGAAAGATTCAGAACTATTTTAGGACACCAGTGGTTAAGTCTTTGGTCGCTCGAAGTAAATCTTGTTGCTAAGCGATGTTGCTTCACTAGAATGAACTGGGTTTATTGACAGCGTTAACTTATTCAAGGCTGGGAAGCTTTAAGGTACAATCAGTAGCAGTTTTTCTCTTGCGAACGCCGTCAGCAGCCAGTAGGAATCGCAGCAACGTCAGCAGTCGTCCCACTGAGCGATGGTGACCGACAAGTGACACAAACAACACTAAGAACATCTCAGAGTTCTGAAAGCTACAGAAATGTAAAGTAAAGAGGAAATCGTGTTATAAAACACGGCACAATATTTATAACTTATCACATATGGGCTGGGAGAGCTTGGTCTGCAGCGTCCTGTGGGCCCAGGGACCACGGCCCTGCCCGGAGCTGCGCCCCAAGAGGAAGCACCGAGGGCGGTCTGACAGGACGCGGAAGCGGGGCAGGCTAAGCTAACTGCTAGCCTATGCAGACCGGTAGTTCCGATAACACGATAGCACCGCGGGGGGGTCTGGCAGTGGCCTCGCCTAGCATTGATTGTGTTTTTTGTGTCACCGTGTGGAGTGCGGGGAGGTGTGTTGAAGGTGTCTGGCTGGGAGAGCTGGCGTTGGATCGACTGGGGGAGCTTGGTCTGCTGCATCCGGTGGGCCCAGGGACCACGGCCCTGCCTGGAGCAATGCCCGAGGAGGAAGCACCGAGGGCGGTCTGACAGGACGCGGAAGCGGGGCAGGCTAAGCTAACTGCTAGCTCATGCAGACCGGCAGTTCGGACAGTCATCCTGCATCCGTTCTCTTGGACAGTGATTTCCTGTAGTTTGATATGTGTCATCTTGTAATTGTTGGATATGTGTTTTTGTCTTTGTGTTGCACTGCTGTGGGCTGGGGTAAAGTGTTCCTGAGTACATATGGCAACATATTCGACGACGCTACTCACCTGTTGGCCATTGTGTTTAATGACTTTACTGTTGCAAAGTCGTCACCGCATCTCAAAGCGATTCTTAATCTACTTTCTGCTGAAATCACTTCGTCATTTCTTTAGGGTTGTGTTAAGAAGCTAGCTCCTCCATATTTGAGATTTATAACATGCGGTAAGATGAATGTGTACAGATTTGTAGTTTGGTTTTTTGGGTTTTTTTTGGAAGGACATTGGCTTTCTGAGGACAGGGCGCCCCCTACTGATTTGTTTACCAGAATAAAGACTTTGGGGCGGGAATGCAGGTTTTAAAAGCCAAACATTTCAGCACCTCCAAAATTCTCTGCACCTGGCCAGGCTATCATTTTGTAATCGGTACAGATTGACAGGTCTTTCCAACCCCAAACCCAAAATATTACTGTTGGTACCTTTAAGGCACTAAGGGTCTACTTGGTCTTGGCTGATTGAATTGTATGAATACTTTTTAAATTATTTTGTTAACCAGTAAACGCCTCTCCTCCTTACTTTACAAACATATTTTTCAATAATTGCTAAGTGCTAAATGCTAAAAAAAAAAGATAAATGCTAAACGCTATGGTGCTATGTATACCCATGCAGTTTACGAACTTTTCCTGTCTCTATCATTTTTCTAGGAAGCGTCCCAGATAGCAAGATTGCTGTGGCCCGGACCCGTCCCACACCCAATACTTTCATCCGGCCCGCATACCACATGGAATGATGGCACTTAGGCGGTCCGCTCCTGTTTGCCAGAACCGAGCCATAGCAATGCCACATGTGCCACATATTTGCCAAAGGTGGGCCATATTTGTTTTGGGATATTTGGGTCATATTCACCATTTACCACACGGGCCACTTCAGGGTCACATCCAGATCACATGTTGCCGAGAGCACCGCATCTTTGCCCGAAAAAGGCCCACATTTGATTTGGCATATTTGGGCCATATTTTCTGTTTTACATGTGGGCCACTTCAGGCTCACATCCATTCTGTCAGGACCCGAAGAAGGCTATCAGTGCCGCCACATTGCCTGAAGTGGCCCACATCCGGATGCTATCTGGGGTTACATAACATTTGAATTGCATCCGTTTTAGTTTTAAAGGATGAAGTCTGATTTAGTTCTTGTCACGTTTTCATCAGACGACACTACCCATCACAGTTTTCAATGAGAAATGAGAACGCTGGCTCATTGCGTTGATTAAAAACAGTCTCTCATGCCTCCCTGTCCACCATTGTGTCCGAAACTTGGTTCAAACCAGAGAGGAATTTTTATTTAGTTATCATCTTGTTATCATTCAAGAAACTAGGTCATACACAATCTTTCTTTTCTTTCTTTTTTTTTTGCCATTGTTTCAACAGAATTAACTCGGAAATTGTTCTGCCTCTTCCCTCTCACATCCTCCTACCCATGTGCGTTCTTGTGTTTGCCGTAAAAAAAACTCCACTACTCCAGCAACACCAACGCACCCACACAGCCAGCCTCTGATTGATGAAAAGTGCTTGCAGACTTTTTTTACTTCTACATGATGCACATACATGATCTCCACCCACTCAGACACATCTTCACAGATATATGATGGAGAGTCTCCCATCACGTGCATGTAGTATATGGCCTCCGATAGCAGCTGTGCGGAGGGTCTGAACGGTTGGCTGTAGAAGAGGGAGACGAAGTTGGGGAGGGAGAGGATCACTCTTAACTGTTAAATATTTCAGAGCCGCAGCCCTCTGAGGAACAGGGAGGAAGGAGAGGAGAGAGATTGGGGTGGGGGTGGCGGGGGTGGAAGTGAGAAAGACTGGATGAGGGAGTGGAGGGTGGAAGGATATAAAAGTCCATCCGTCTCATTTTGGTGTAGATCTCATCACATATTCATGTGCTGGTGCACTCTGTGTGCACGTGTGTGTGCGTGTATGTGCAAATCCGGTCCACCCGATATTCATACACATTACCTTTCACGTCCACTTTAATTGCAAGTGTGGTGCATGCAGAATAGTGGGGGTGGTCTCATATCAATAATTCCACTGATACACGAAAGCAAATTTGCTCATTCTTCAAATGATTTGGTTGAACGCGTGCTCGGGGATGTTGGCAGGATGTGATTGTATCTCTGCGTATGCGGGGGTCTAGAATATGCTATTATGACTAATTCATTCATTAGGGGAGTGCTTTGTGCGATTTGTGTGTACGTGTGTGTTTGAGTGGGTGCGTGTGTGTTCATGTTTGCCCTCCCGTCTCTATTTAAATTTTCATTATAATCCCAAACGCCCAATTCATTGCATATTATGTGTCTTGACTCACACACTTGGCTGCAATGTCTTATTGTGTGTGCATGGGAGGAATACCCAGCTCTTCATTTGTGGTCACCCGCTTCCATGTATCTTAACTAGAAATTATTTAATGACATCACAGAACATGGAAGA
This sequence comes from Lampris incognitus, assembly GCF_029633865.1. NCBI lineage: Eukaryota > Metazoa > Chordata > Actinopteri > Lampriformes > Lampridae > Lampris > Lampris incognitus. The sequence continues at coordinate 9,799,658 of NC_079221.1, read as the reverse complement.
TTAATTTAGAAAACGCAAATGATTTTAGAGCAAAACAGCAACTGTTGTCCAGAGTGATGCTGCCATCATATCCGGTACCAGCGATGAGCGATGCAAGAGCATGTCGGGAAAATAAAGAGACACAAAATGCATGTTTCTATTCCAGGTATCAGATTGCACCAGAATTGCAAAGACATATGTAAAATGAGCTCTTTATATTCACACACACCCCCCACCCCCCACAAACACACACACATACACAAAAACAACTTCAATTTAAGCGGTACTTTCATCAGCAATAGAAGTTTTACAGATGTAGATGAAATATTTGAGAAAGTTGTGGTCGTGTGTCTTTGATATACACTGCTCCCATACTGGACCCACTGAAGGTAAAATGGAGGCTAACACACTGAGTCTTATGGTGCTCTTGCAATGGACTGGATATGCACAGAGCATTCCAGAAAAATAAGGTTCCCATCATCACACTGAACGACGGCCTAAGACGTATTCCCTTGCCATTTATTGCTTTTTTTTTGTTGCATTTATTTATTGCATTATTGCATTTATTGCTATATTATCATCAATATCGCAATTCCTATTGCGATGTGTGGAGGTGTGGCGAGATGGCGATGCGAATGCATGTTTGTGGCGGCCTCACTCAGTACCGACTATGCAGATAGCATCCGGATGTGGGCCACTTCAGTCAATGATGCGGCACTGATGGCCTTCTTCTGGTCCTGACAAAACGGATGTGAGCCTGAAGTGGCCCACATGTATAATAGCACATATGGCCCAAATATGGCAAATCACATGTGGGCCTTTTTTGGCAAAGATGCGGCGCTCTCAGAAACATGTAATCTGGATGTGACCCTGAAGTGGCCCGTGTGGTAAATGGTGAATATGGCCCAAATATCACAAAACAAATATGGCCCCACCTTTGGCAAATATGTGGCACATGCGGCATTGCTATGGCTTGGTTCTGGCCCAGATCTGGCAAACAGGAGCGGTCCGCCCAAGTGCCATCATTCCACGTGGTATGTGGGCCGGATGAAGTGTCGGGTGTGGGACGGGTCTGGGCCACAGCATTTTTGCTATCTGGGGTCTTTGTCCACATCTACTCCTGTGTCTAAGTTTGTGTCATAGTGTGAAGTTTTTTATTTTGATCGTTGATTTTTTTTTCCCCCGTTGGATCGGCTGAGAGAGCTTGGTCTGCTGCGTCCTGTGGGCCCTGCCCGGAGCTACGCTCCTAGAGGAAACACCGAGGTGGTCTGGCGGCGGCCTCGCCTAGCGTCGACTGTGCAGTGTTTTTGTCCGCGTTTGTGTCGTCGTGCGGAGTGCAGGGGAGGTGTGTCGGAGGTGTCTGGCTGGGAGAGCTGGCGGATCGGCTGAGGGAGCCTGGTTTACTGTGTCCTGTTGGCCCAAGGACCACGGCCCTGCCTGGAGCTGCACCTGAAGAGGAAACACTGAGGGCAGTCTGACGGGACAGGGAAGTGGCTCAGGCTAAGCTAACTGCTAGTCCATGCAGACCGGCGGTCCCGACAGTCATCCTGGCTGGCGGTCGTTCTCTGGACAGAGGAAGTTTTTCGGGTTGTGTTGCACTGAGCTGACTGTGTTGTGTTGTCAACTGTTTGTGTTTTGTTTCTGTTTTGCGTTGTTCTCTCCGTTTTTGTATGTTTTTGGTGGAGTCATTTTTGGTAAATTTTGGATGTGTGTCTTTGTCTTTTGTGTCACACTGCTGTGGGCTGGGAGAAACAAAATTTCGTTTCTTTGTGTACGCAAGTACATGACAGAAATGACAACGAATTGTTCCTGATCCCTGAATAGGAAATACGCGTTAAATTCAAATAAGGGACATTGTGGTGGAGCTGGTAAAACAGACGAGTGGTGCGGGGCCATGTGCAGTATGGGCTACACACATGTGCACGGTGCTGTACACTGGGTACATACTTTAGCCGGGGGGGGGGCGTATTACCGCCCGGACCGCAGATATCATCACATTTAGACAGAGGTGTTGGCCAGGTTTTGACGGCCTATGAATGTGTACCAACGATGTACAAGCCAGCACAGCGTGGATGTGTTGACTTGTGGAGCTGTTGGACGCAAGCAGCTCAGAATGGGCTGGATGTTGATGTAGCCGCATGCAAGGCCACATTCAGAGTCCCCTCTTTTCTCTGCGGCGCGGTAATTAGAACCATATATCATATAGGCCAATAACCCTCTAATGACACTATTGGAAAATAAGTAAATTCAGGGACTAATTATAGCCTGCTGAACACATAAATACCTGAACTTCACTGACCTGGTGATAAACAGACTACACGTGTTACTCTGTGTGTGTGTGTGTGTGTGTATGTGTAGTGAGAATTCTGCGCCGCTCGTCAGCGTTGGCATTGATGTGATGGAGATGAGATTCGTCTCTGACCTGGGGGAGTGTCATCTCCCCGTTTCAGACAGACAACTCATTAACACTCAACATTCAATTAAGACAGTTGATTGGCTAATCACTCTTCATGCATAATTTAACTGTCTGGCTTCTCGCTTTCCTCTTTTTTTTTTTCCTGTTGCGAGTTTCATACACATGCATGCACCTGTGCACGCACACACACATACACACAATTATGCAAGCGCACACACACACACACACACACGATCAAACTGTGCTTTACACAATGTTAATTGCATTGCCCCTCAAAAGCATACTGTCCTACGTCTAGCACTTGGTGCACGGCCAATTTGTCCTTCTATCTGTGTGTGTGTGTGTGGGGGGGGGGGTGCTTGCATTTGTGCATCTAAATAAACGAGAGCCAAATACTAGATGAGAGACTGGCTGAGGGCCAAATAAAAAGGCAATTAACAGCATCAGGCACCAGAGCCCCGGTGAAATCACTCAAAAGAGACACGTGCAACGTTCTCGACATGAAACAACACACTTGGCACACTGCGGAAAAGCGCTGCGCACCGGCACCGACTGGTCGGCTTGGCTGCAGCACGGAGTCAAAGAGGAGCTACTCCACGTCGATCTCGGATGGCCCGAGACATTCATCCTTACCCACACAGAATCATACCTCGCAAGAAGGACTCATGATGGCCGAACTACTAAGTGGATTTGGATGGTTTGAACCTCGGACGCTGCTGAAGCCAACAGTAGATGTGAAAGCGGGAGACAGAAGCCATCCACCCATCCATCCACCCATCCATCCATCCATCCATTATCGAAACCACTTATCCTGCTCTCAGGGTCATGGGGATGCTGGAGCCTATCCCAGCAGTCATTGGGCGACAGGCGGGGGAGACACCCTGGACAGGCCGCCAGGCCATCACAGGGCCGACACACATTCACACCTAGGGACAATTTAGTACGGCTAATTCGCCTGACCTACATGTCTTTGGACTGTGGGACGAAACCGGAGCACCCGGCAGGAAACCCACGCAGACTTGAGGAGAACATGCAAACTCCACACAAAGGATGACCCGGGATGACCCCCCTGAGGTTGGACTACCCCGGGGTTCGAACCCAGGACCTTGCTGTGAGGCGACCGCGCTAACCACGGCGCCACCCAGACAGAAGCCACTGCGCTTTAATTATAATTTAATTCAAAACGTCTTTAATGTGTTAACAGGATCTCGGCACACTAATGTAGCAAAAATAAAAGCATCTTTAAAAGTGTGTGTGCGTTATTGTTTGTATCTTTACCCGGTTCTTTCTTACTCCTGGCACAATCGCCCAGTGTCCCCTCGAGGACCTTTCAAGTTTACTTTAATCTAAAACCTAATCTTAATCTTAACTGTAAGTGGACTTAGCACCGCTTCAAAAAGCATAAGCTTCCCAAAGAATGACTCCGAATCCAGAGCGCTCCTTTCATCCCCTTATCTTCTCAAGCCTGATCAACAATTGCCTGGCACAATGCCTCTGGGCACTAAGTGCAATTCGGAGGCTTGCCAAAGATTGCCATACATCTGTTTGTGTAAACCTCCAGCCTGTCCTCCTTTTGGGCCTGGGACCTCTAATTGTCCTGAGCAGGCGGGGGGAGAAGGTGGTGCGTGGCGGCTCCAGCCTTCTGTCAACTTGAAGGCCGAAAGACTGGCTGCAGAACCAGTCTAGGCCAACCTGTCACCCAGTAACAAAGTAAAGAAGGCACCTGTAAGCAGGGGTCAGTTTGGGATGGAGGGGGTGCAACAGGATGCATGCCGCCCCCCCGCCCCCCATTTCCTCCTCTTTGGGTTAATGGCACTATGTGATGTATCTTAATCAAGAAATGTTAGTAGGTAAAAAGAAATGTATAATCTATTAATGTATAATCTATTGGAGGGCATGGTGGTTAGCGCTGTCTCCTCACAGCAAGAAATTCCTGGGTTCGAACCCCGGGGTTGTCCAACCTTGGGGGTCACCCGAGGTCGTCCTCTGTGTGGAGTTTGCATGTTCTCCTCGTGTCTGCGGTGGGTTTTCTCCGGGGGCTCCGGTTTCCCCCACCATCAAAAAGACATGCATGTCAGGATTAATACTCCTGTCTGTGCCCCTGAGCAAGGCATGGCAAGACCAACTGGAGTTGGTCCCCGGGTGCTGCACGGCGGCCGCCCACTGCTGCTAGCTACACAGCTAGGATGGGTTAAATGCAGAGCATAAATTCCCTCCAGGGCTCAGTAAAGTATCTCAAAGTAAAAAACAAATTATCCATCATCTCTTATCTGTTGTTTGTATGAGGGAGTCTGTTATCAATCAACGAACCCCTTTCTGGAGAAATCTGTTATCAGAACTCAGATTCTGTCCATATGAGAGATCTGCACATCACATGTCCTGCAGACATCCTAGTGAATGGTCATTGTAATAAAATGAATGCTCAACACAGTCAAAAGTACAATGAGTATAGAAACCACAAGACCAGAAATATGTTTGGTTTTTTTCTAAAGTGTTTTTTTTTCTCTCTCTCTCTGTGAAATAGCTTTTAAATACACTTGGTGAAAGAAGCTCCTTCCTGGTTAAGAATGTGTAGGACTATGGGTGCAGTTTATTCAATTTGTTTTTTTTTTATCTTCCTTTTCCCCGTCAACACCACCGATGTTTCCAAACCTATCCAGAACATTTTTTAAAAGATGCCTTTTCACCGGTGGACAACGCCCACTCGGTGTGGGCAGAAGGCCAAAATGGAAAAAAAGATGCCTTTTCAATGTTGCTCGTGTCACTAGTATAGGCATGCTGAGTCTCAGCCCTGCCTGATTTGATGGGATGTTGAATAAAATGAACGGAGCCAAACGCATCACCCCGTGTCCCTCCACCACGAAGACGGTGAACGTTGCACCACCTCATGTAATTCTGTTTATCTACACTAGACTTGGTGCTAAACTTTGTAATGAATCCAATTTGATTCTTAATTTTGGAAGGTTTTGGGCGTCCGGTTGGTGTAGCGGTCCATTCCGTTGCCTAACAACACGGGGATCGTCGGTTCGAATCTCCGTGTTACCTCCGGCTTGGTCGGGCATCCCTAAAGACACAATTGGCCGTGTCTGCGGGTGGGAAGCCGGATGTGGGTATGTGTCCTGGTCACTGCACTAGCGCCTCCTCTGGTCAGTCGGGGTTCCTGTTCGGGGGGAGGGGGAACCGGGGGGGAATAGCGTGATCCTCCCACGCGCTACGTCCCCCTGGTGAAACACCTCACTGTCAGGTGAAAAGAAGCGGCTGGAGACTCCACATGTATTTGAGGAGTCCCGGATAGCATCCGGATGTGGGCCACTTCAGGCAGTGATGTAGCACTGGTGGCCTTCTTCTGACCCTGACAAAATGGATGTGAGCCTGAAGTGGCCCACATGTATAATAGCAAATATGGCCCCAAATATGCCAAATCACATGTGGGCCTTTTTTTGGCAAAGATGCGGTGCTCTCAGCAACATGTGATCTGGATGTGACCCTGAAGTGGCCTGTGTGGTAAATGGTGAATATGGTCCAAATACCACAAAACAAATAGGGGCCACCTCTGGCAAATATGTGGCACATGCGGCATTGCTATGGCTTGGTTCTGGCCCAGATCTGGCAAACAGGAGCGGACCGCCCAAGTGCCACCATTCCACGCGGTATGTGGGCCGGATGAAGTGTCGGGTGTGGGACGGGTCTGGGCCACAGCATTTTTGCTATCTGGGGTGGTCACATGGTCTGCAGACATCCTAGTGAATGGTCATTGTAATAAAATGAATGCTCAACACAGTCAAACGTACAATGAGTATAGAAACCACAAGACCAGAAATATGTTTGGTTTTTTTCTAAAGTGGTTTTTTTTTCTTTCTATGAAATAGTTTTTAAATACACTTGGTGTAAAAAGCTCCTTCCTGGTTCAGAATGTGTAGGACTATGGGTGCAGTTTATTGAAAAAAAAAACTTCTTTTTTTTATCTTCCTTTTCCCCGTCAACACCACCGATGTTTCCAAACCTATCCAGAACATTTTTTAAAAGATGCCTTTTCACCGGTGGACAACGCCCACTCGGTGTGGGCAGAAGGCCAAAATGGGAAAAAGATGCCTTTTCAATGTTGCTCGTGTCACTAGTATAGGCATGCTGAGTCTCAGCCCTGCCTGATTTGATGGGATGTTGAATAAAATGAACGGAGCCAAACGCATCACCTCGTGTCCCTCCACCACGGAGACGGTGAACGTTGCACCACCTCATGTAATTCCATTTAACTACACTAGACTTGGTGCTAAACTTTGTAATGAATCCAATTTGATTCTTAATTTTGGAAGGTTTTGGGCGTCCGGTTGGTGTAGCGGTCCATTCCGTTGCCTAACAACACGGGGATCGTCGGTTCGAATCTCCGTGTTACCTCTGGATTGGTCAGAAGTCCCTACAGACAGTTCGGGAGGGGGAACCTGGGGGAATAGTGTGATCCTCCCACGCGCTACGCCCCCCTGGTGAAACAGTCAAGTGAAAAGAAGCAGCTGGAGACTCCACATGTATTGGAGGGGTCCCAGACAGCATCTGGACGTGGGCCACTTCAGGCAGTGATGCGGCACTGATGGCCTTCTTCTGGTCCTGACCAAATGGATGTGAGCCTGAAGTGGGCCACATGTATAATAGCAAATATGGCCCAAATATGCCAAATCACATGTGGGCCTTTTTTTGGCAAAGACGTGGTGCTCTCAGCAACATGTGATCTGGATGTGACCCTGAAGTGGCCCGTGTGGTAAATGGTGAATATGGCCCAAATATCACAAAACAAATATGGGCCACCTTTAGCAAATATGTGGCACATGCGGCATTGTTATGGCTTGGTTTTGGCTCAGATCTGGCAAACAGGAGCGGACCGCCCAGGTGCCATCATTCCAGGCGGTATGTGGGCCGGATGAAGTGTCGGGTGTGGGACGGGTCCGGGCCACAGCAATTTTGCTATCTGAGAAACGTTGTATCTCAGATGTCCATCCATCCATTATCCGAACCGCTTATCCTGCTCTCAGGGTCACGGGGATGCTGGAGCCTATCCCAGCAGTCACTGGGCGGCAGGCGGGGAGACACCCTGGACAGGCCGCCAGTCCGTCACAGGGCCGACACATTCACACCTAGGGACAACATGGTACCGCCGATTGGAGAACATGCAAACTCCACACAGAGGACGACCCGGGACGACCCTCAAGGTTGGACTACCCCGGGGCTCGAACTATCTCAGATGTCTCACAGAAAATCACAACTTTCCAAATGGTAATAGTGACATTCATTTTCACTCATCTCATAAGTACAATATTTTTGGCATTAAAGTCAGACCGAAATTGAAACACTAATATTTTCTAACACCACTTGTTACTTTCGTCATCATGCATTTTGAACTGATCTTTCCTCTGAAATAGATAGATAGATAGATAGATAGATAGATAGATAGATAGATAGATAGATAGATAGATAGATAGATAGATAGATAGATAAATGTGTGTGGTGTGTGTGTGTGTGGATCCTGTGATGGCCTGGTGGCCTGTCCAGGGTGTCTCCCCACCTGCCGCCCAATGACTGCTGGGATTGGCTGCAGCATCCCCTGCAGCCTATCCCCACGACCCTGAGAGCAGGATAAGCGGTTCAGATAATGGATGGATGGACACAAAATTTAGTTTTTCCTGTTTTTCTCTTTTTAAGAGCTCCCTCTAGTTCGGTGTGTCTCAGGTGGTCCCCCCCCCCGATACTCATAATGTCATTACACACATTTACAAACAGCCAATCAGAGGAAATCATTACACTATGAAGCCCCGCCCACCATTAGCACCAGCCCTTGCTTGTACCTGTCACTCAAAGGTCAGCTGATGAATATTAATGACGACTGGCACGCGCCCTCTGTTTTTGCGACAACCGAGCATGATTATGGATTAGGGTGTTAAAAAACACAATATTATTAATATTTGAATAAAAACATGTGCTGATGTTTTATCATGTTTTGATCAAGGTTTTTAGACAAAGAAATTCAAATATGAATACTACACTGTTTTAATTCTGCCTTTAACCCCGGCATTGAATGGCATATCGCAAAACCGGCATGTTTTCGAGGTTATGAACCTTGACCTTAGTGAGCATGTGCCCTTATAACCCTTTATGGCGTGCAGCAACCGATCCCTCATCCTGTTGTTTTTCTTCTGCTAGGTTGCCCAGAACTCAGTTTCTAAACTGCTGCAGTCTTGTAGAGTCAGAAACGGGTCATTTAAAAGCGCTGTGTGGTGAAGCGCCCTCCATGAATCATGCTTTTCATAGCTCATAGTGTTTCATTCACTTCAGGCCTAAAACACAGGGCTAAGTGGGTGTCACACACAGTCGCTGCTCAGCCATGTAATCCACAGAACAACGTGACAACCTCAACAACGTTCCTCTTTTTTATGTTTTTCTGCCTTTGTTCACCTGATTTATGGTAGCTGGCTTATGACAGAGCTGTGGGAAGACACTAAATATACCACCCTAATCTCTTCCGTATACTGCGATGCCTGGATCCCACATCGCTCCGTGAATCCTGGTCCACTACCTTTCAGTCCTTGTCTCACACACACACACACACACACCTACGGATCAGAAACTGCTTGTTTCTGGATATCAGTCATCCATTGTTTACTCCTCCTAACTTCCCTCCTTCATCCTTTTCATCTGGCTCATAAACCACAACAAGAGTGGGCACAGTCCGTGAGTGTCGGGTATTATTGAGAAACAGTGGGACTGAAGAGAAGGTTAAAGGATAATCTGGTTTTTTACAACCTGGCTCTTCTTTTTGTAGTTTTTGCCATCATACATACTGGCTTTAATATCGTTTTACTCGCCGGCTTCATTTTGGAGACGGGGCCACCGCTGGACTCAACTTATCAACAGGGTGTTATGGGGCAACTGAACATGAGCATCAGACACGTTTCGACAAGTCCAGTTTAACCCAGTTATCTAAGTGCAAGTTAAAAGTTATTACTCAGAATGTTCAATATACAACGGTCGGTCACATTGCTGAGCTATCTCCTGGTTCAACTTGGAAGAATGACCATCTTCCTTACCCTAGGTAGTAAGTAACCATCGATGAACTACCCGGCCAGGACAACTGAGAAGACACAGATAACGGGAAATCGTGTAATAGGAGAGGTTTAGGGATCATGTTCAGTTGGCCCTAAAGACGCCGCTGTAAAGCTGAGTCCAGCAGTAGTCCTGCATCCAAAATCTCCAAAATGAAGCCACTGAGTAAAAGAATATCATAACCGATAGGAGCGATGGTGTAAAACTAAATGAAATGTCCCTTTAAGATGTGGGGGCAAGAGCCAAGGGAGGAGGCACATCCTGTATTCTGAGTAAGTATCATCACAATGTCTCTGGGCACTTTGCCCTTCATACATTTACTATTCTCCACTGGAAACACTTTGATTTCATTTGGGCCGGATATTAGTCCCGGGTACAGAACAGAATAGCTGGGAGGGAGAAGTACAACATCCATGTGTGTGTGTGTTCTCGTTTAAGTATATCCACGGGCACCACTTTGAGTTTTAACCATAAAAAGGTTTTTTTTCTTTCTTTTTTTTGTTGCAAAATGAGGACATTAAGGCCATTGGCGACAGGCATGGGCGCAAGTCCATGAATACTGGCATGGCATCCAGCTCTTTACCTGTGCCCCCCCGTCCATAGGGTTAGTGGTTGTGTCAGGAAGGGCATCCGAATTTTGCCAAATCGGTATGCGGATTGACAAGACCATGCCGGATCGGTCGAGGGCCGGGTTAACAACGGCCGCCATTGGTGCCGTGCCCTCACAGGGTACCGATGGAAACGAGTCCGCTGTGGCGACCTCTGACAGGCAGGGAACAAGCCGAGAGAAGGAGGAGGAGAAGAAGAAGAAGGAGGAGGAGGAGGAGGAGAAGAATACGATTATGGCGAGCGATCGTTGCGCGGACTTGATCGCACTCCAAGTCTCCCGACTCCTAGCGCCGGTGCTGTATGTGGCGAGGACCGTGTGGACTCAACCTTTAGCCGTGGCCGTGGTCAGTAAGTTTGTTTATAATTCCATTGTCCAGGTGACACAGCCTATCGTTGTTTAATTCAAGAACTGATTCTACTTTCGCTCGACTGTAGCTACCTGACACCCAGACTGGGCTTTCCCGGCTTTGCTCACGATCGCCAATCTCCGCATTTGTACCGCTAGCAGAATCTGCTGCTAGCTAGCGCCGGCGTGTTTTTAGCCAAAGAAGCTAGCTGGTGTCCCGTGACAGACTTCCCCCGGGTCGTATCTCTCCAAAGACTCCGGAATTCTCTTGCCTGTGTCAGTTGTGGTCTGCCACTGGAGAGATCTTCCTCCCTCACAAAAGTCGGATTGTGTCTGGATGAGATACGATGCCATGTGAAGACTGCCAGCTGCTCCAGAAGGCCAACAGGAAGACTGACACAGAACTCAACACGGATGCCTAGACGGGAGGAACTTAATGTAAACTACTAATAAGACACGTTAGCCACTAGCTACACTTGGTCAAACCCGTTAGCCCCTAGCTGACGGGTCTGACCTTTTAGCCGAGCGGTTAGTGATGTCGCCTTGTGGTGCAGCACACTCCGTTTCGAATCCCGCACCGGGCAAGAAAATAACCGGTTACATTGGTGGCAGCGGTGGGATCCGGAAGTGCGCAGATCCTCAGAAGTCTCTTCGGAGCGCGGGAATAACAGCGCGAGGGCGCGCTTCCGGGGAGGGTGACGACTGTAAACTACTAATAAGACACGTTAGCCCCAGCTAACGGGTCTGACCCTTTAGCCGAGCGGTTAGTGACGTCACCTTGTGGTGCAGTACACCCCATATCGAATCCCGCAACAGGCAAGAAAATAACCGGTTACAATAAGAAAGAACGACCGATTCAAACAAGTCTACGAAGAAAATATCACACAGCGCGTGTCACACGTTAAATGCGCCGGGGCTTGCAAACACCAGACCGTATTAGACCACATCCCATGTGTACTGCTGACCCCAAATCTTCAGTCAGAATGAAAAATGTGCACATGTAACGGGAGCTGATGTCTCCTTTCTGCCTCCCTCCCTTTTTTCAGTTTGCATGATTCACTATCCTGGTAAAAAAAAAAGTGAATAAAAGAGATTTTAAAATAACAACTAGGCGCTGTTACCTGTGCTGTCTTAAAAAACACAAAAACAAATATAATCCACTTGGTGTTCTTGAAAACATCCCCACAGTTTCCTCCCCAATCAGTACCAGCATGTCCTCAGTCTCAGGTCTTGGAGGAGGGAGGCTGAGAAAACATGAGAGATCATTCTGAGTTGTGCGTTGGACCCTTGTATCGATAGGTTAAAACGGCTGCTGGTTTAAAACTGGCCTCTATACACAGTAGTGACCGTATAATCATTCCATTTGAATAGAGACACATTACATTTATCTTTCAAGCGGTCTGTCTTTCTTCCATACAGACCCTTTCAAGCCCCCACCCCCCACCCCACCCCGATCGAGACAGAAAGCATAGGCCCATGCATCATAGTCATTTGCATCTCCCCATGTGACTTCAGATAACGCATAATTATGACAAATGACTGATGATGGCATTATGAAGCCTGAATATTATATGTGTTCCTATCTGTTTAATCAAAGCTACGGAGAGCTGAGAGTTCAGACTGCCACTCCGCTGTTGTATCTGTCTCACTGTGTGGCCAGGTGAGCAATCTGTTGGGGAGGACACACTCATGAATAAATGTGTTATCTGTGTGTGTCCTCTGCTTACATAAACATGCTATCATGCTATCATTGGTTATTCTGGTCAAATAAACATGGTATATACATATATATATATATATATATATATATATATATATATATATATATATATGGCTGGCTTCGCCTGAGTAGGGGTATGTCTCCTGTCAGTTCTTGTGAGCATATTAAATATATATCTATCTCGCTGACCCGTGAAATGAGAAAACCTCCATCGTTTAGAGCATCAGTACTACAAATTATTGAAAAGGAGTGAAATGGAATGGGAGGAAATAAAGTGGAGGGCCGTAGTAAAGAGTGAAATTGCCCCAATGCTGAAAGGTCACAAGAAATGTCAGATGTAAAAACGTGAACAAAGTAAACATCTCGACGGGTCGGCTGTTTATCGTCAAACGGCCATGGCCATTATTAACAGCTGAACCGCGGTGTAGGTGGGTCCTCAGACACACCAGAACGACATCTATAATTGACTCTCTAATAACATCCCACGCACCTACGCCCACCCTTGGTCCAGTTTGCAGATTAATCCAAAATAGATCATGTCCATTCCAATGAGTTAGTTAACTGAAGTAATCAAAACTGTAATCACTGGTCCTTTGGCTCGATACAGGAGTGTGCGGTCATGTCCAATAACACAGAAATCTCAACCAGTACATGCCAGCTTTCTTCTAGGTCAGCCCTCCTGCAATCAATCAGCAGGAAAATTAACCAGAGGAGAAATTTCAATTTCGCTTTTACTGTATCGATTAGAGAATTGAGTCAATTATGGCTGACACCATAAGATTGAACGGAGCAATCTGTATGTACCCAAGAACATAGACAGCCCCTACCGTTATTGAAGGCTGGTTAAGGTTCAAGAAAATTGTAGGGCTTGAACAGAAACGAGGACACATCGAGTCATAGCCATAGATGTGAAGCACAACTGTTGTGTGACTTTGCTGAAAACAGAGCAATATGGCGTCATTGTCTTCAGTTTGTAATTGGACGTAGGTCTAGTGTTGACTGCACATTTTCAACTGAGCAGCTGACGTTACATATCATTTACATCATATCCTGATTGGATGCTTAACATTGACATTGTAAAATAGACGCGGCGGTTCAACAGAGCTAAAGTTAGCTTGTCTGAATCGTGTTAGCTAACCGATAACCCAGAGAAGTAAGCTGACACATCAGAAACACCAAAAAAGTTTTATGTTAAGATTGATTTGTTTGAGATGGTTCAGGCATCTGATTAGGATCCCTCCTGGGCGCCTCCCTTTGGAGGTTTACCAGGCACGGCCAACTAGGAGGAGACCCCGGGGTAGACCCAGAACTCGCTGGAGGGACTACATGTCCAGTCTGGCCTGGGAACGCCTTGGGTTCCCCCAGGAGGAGCTGGAGGGTGTTGCTGGGGAGAGGGACGTCTGGAGTGCCCTACTTAGCTTGCTGCCACCGCGACCCGACCCTGGAGAAGTGGCTGAAGATGAGATGAGAGATGAGATGAGATGATTTGTTTGAACACGTTAAAGGCGATAAAGGTATTATTATGGATCTTTATGGATCTCATTGCTTTTCTTGGCAAGACACGCCCTTCTCTGCCTCTGATTGGCTAACCCTAACCCCACCCTAACCTTAACCAACCTAACCAACAGAGATAACAAGTACTAGCCAATCCTGGGCAATCCTAGCGCTTGAATGCTAAGCAGGGTGTGTCTTGCCGTACCAGTCACTGCTCCAACCCTTCTGCTGATCCGGGGAGGGCTGCAGACTACAGCATGCCTCCTCCCATACATGTGGAGTCACCAGCCGCTTCTTTTCACCTGACAGTGAGGAGTTTCACCAGGGGGACATAGCGCATGGGAGGATCACCCTATTCCCCCCAGTTCCCCCTCCCCCCTGGACAGGCAACCCGGGTGACCAGAGGAGACGCTAGTGCGGCGACCAGGACACATACCCACATCTGGCTTCCCACCCACAGACACGGCCAATTGTGTTTGTAGGGACGCCCGACCAAGCCGGAGGTAACATGGTGATTTGAACCGGGATCCCTGTGTTGGTAGGCAACAGAATAGACCGCTACGCCACCTGGACACCCTGGATTATAATTTCAATAAGAGAAATACAAAATCTTTCAATTTTAGATGCGCTAACTAACATTTTGCAACCCCACCTCATTGAATCTACACAGCTGATACAGCATAACGTGAGACTAGATGTCTCCCAGACAGCATCCGGATGTGGGCCACTTCAGGAGATGATGCGGCACTGATGGTCTTCTTCTGGCTGACAAAATGGATGTGAGCCTGAAGTGGCCCACATGTATAACAGCAAATATGGCCCAAATCATATGTGGGCCTTTTTTGGCAAAGATGCGGCGCTCTGGGCAACGTGTGATCTGGATGTGACCCTGAAGTGGCCCCATGTGGTAAATGGTGATTATGGCCCAAATATCACAAAACAAATGTGGGCCACTCTTGGCAAATATGTGGCACATGTGGCATTGCTATGGCTTGGTTCTGGCCCAGATCTGGCAAACAGGAGCGGACCGCCCAAGTGCCACCATTCCACACGGCATGTGGGCCCGATGGAAGTGCCGGGTGTGGGACGGCACCGGGCCACAGAAGTTTTGCTATGTGTCAGCGAGTGTGTGTTTAAGAAGACAGATGTATAAGGCGCTTCACGTGTAAAAAGAGTATCCAGCGTTCACAGAGAAACACACTGAGGACAAGCCATATTAAAATGCCAACCTCACTTCACCTCTCCGAGCTCTTTGCTGCGGAAACAAACAAAAAAAACCCTCTAATACATCCGGCACGATCTGGACGCTGAGAAGAAATGTCACCCCAACCTAAGTGGTGGAGTTTATTTATCCCTCAGACACTGATCTTGTTTTCGGCCCTGTGCGGTCTGAGCACAAAGGCTAATCTTCCCCCCGGCTGAGCATCTGACATAACACGCCTAAATAACAAGCAAACACGAAAATATACCCCGGCTCAGGACGATAAATAACAACAGGATAACAATCAGATCCAAAACACCAAAACAACAGCGCCAGAACAATACGCTTCAGACACCCCGGGGCTTTGCCTGTAATCTGTTTTGCCCCTGGATAATGAGATGAGGCGGAGGGCGGGTGACGGGGTGTCTGTGATGCTGGGATGCCAACAATAGGCGGCTGTCCATTTGAGGTGGAGGGCTTATGCTGCTCTGAGTGGGGTAAGTCCAGGTCTGATCTCCACCCGGCACCCCCCCTCCCCATCATCCCCCACCCAACCCCCACCCCCTGCACCCCTTAAGATTATCTCGTCATGTCAGATATTTTAATCTGCTTTATGAAAGCTTATGAAACCAATCGCCGTCGACGGTGATAGCGCCGGGGATGAGGTGGCTGGGATGGTATGTGCCTGTGACTCAGCAAGCGGGGCAAGGATCCAGTGTGTGTGTCTGTGTGTGTGTGTGTGTGTGTGTGTGTGTGTGTGTGTGTGTGTGTGTATGTGAGGGCCAGTCTACGAAAGCTGAGGGCAATCGAGTCTCTGATAAACCCACCGACAACAGCGCAGTAAACAGTATGAAAACAGGCTAGCATAGCGTTCGCGTGGGACACATCGGACCGAGAGATTTCAGATGACTTCTGCTGTAAAAGCTTTATTCACCCCAAACGGTTTCATAGTTTGCTGAAAAATGGGTAACGCATATGTGGCCCCGTCCGTTTTTGGAATAACAGACCCTCGGCACAGTCTAAATAAATAAGCCTATAAAGGCTTCATGGGTTCACACAGGGCTTTGCTGAGCGGGCCCGTTTAAGGCCTTGTAAATCAGGCCGGGATGGCCGCTTAATTAACTTGTAAACTAATGCACGCCGCTGCGTGAATCGGAAGTGATAAATGTGCACGCGGGCTACCAAAGAAAGAGTAAGGCGAGGAGGCACCACCACCACCACCACCACCACCACCGCCACCAAATAGGCTGCGCGTGCAGGCTGATGGGACGCAGTTTATGGGACTTTCAACCACCTTATTGAGATTTTATAGACACCTAGTTTGCATTTCTTAATGGTGTGCTTTATGGGTAATGCAGAAGACCCCCCCCACCCCCATCAGCCACCCACCCACTCAACACTGTGTGTGTGTGTGTGTGTCTGTCTAGTTCCCTGCAGTGGAGTTATTTATGTCGTCGGGGGGTGGATCTCCTCGCTGTTTGCAAAGAGGGTCAGCAGACATTTTAAACGTTTGCAAGATGCAACACACATCCGGAATATAAACACATTGCTCTGTCTTGAGTTGACATAGAAGTCCAGATTCCCACCATGTAAGAAATGACAACAACCAAAGGGAGAACCGGCCCTGTCCCGCATGGAGACGTTTGATGCCGAAGGGTGTTGGACAGGGCAGCTCTGCTATACGATAGCTCCGGAAAAGCCATTAGGTAAATGATGTCGGACAAAGAACTCAAATAGCAGAACAACGGAAAACCCGAGACTTGACCTCTAACTGAGCCGCTCACCCTTTTGCACCGAATTGCAACCAGTAACTTACATCAGTGATTTAAAGGTCGTATAATGGAGGTGGGGGGTGGGGTGGGGTGGGGTGGGGGGTAACAGGAGGCTGGAGCCTGATTTGATTCCTTTTTCACAGAGGCAGGAGTCAAATCATCGGCAGTAGTGGCATAATTGACCTGTGCAGGGCATGGTAATTGACCTTGTTGTTGAGGACAGGGCTGCTGAGCCAGCACAGTCGGGGCTTTAAAGGGAGATGCGGGGTTATGGGGGTGGAAGGGGGGACTGGGTAGATTCCCCACAATTTATGCGGGGACTTACTCACACATCTGTCACAGCAGCCACCCTCTCCACTATGTCGCTGCGGCGGATACAACAGACAGCCGGAAACCATGCCCCCAGTCGTGAATGTATGGAAATGTGGTCAGTCCATATCTATCCGCCGGTGTATATGGAGCTTATCAGAGAGAGAAATTGAGGGGGAAAGCCTCCATTGTTTAAAGTGTATGATTGATTTGCACGGCTGCGTATGCCTAATGTGTGGACATAATGGGGGTACTCCAGATGAACACGAGATGTTTTGACTTCGATCCTGTTCTTCAGTGACAAGTAATGAATGTCTTTCTGCTTGGTCGTGGGGGTTTTGGCCTTGGGAGGGGCCGGTTTATGAATGGATTTATGGTCATCGGGGAATACTGAAATAGTGATGAGATTAACACGCTTTTCTCGTAATGAGACGGCACCACCTCTCTTCTTGATAAAAAAGTCATCATCATCATCATCATCCTCATCATCATCACCACTACGCGGTACCCAGGGGGCTCCAGCATTTCGTTCGTCGTTACGCGTGGCGCGGCCACTGACGCATCAACAAATTCAATGCGTCATCAAAAAAAAAAGCAAAACAACCGAGACTTTCTTCGTAACGCCATATATGGGTCATTTCTGCGTGTCAACATAGGAGATGTGGAGGGAGGGGGGAGGGGGGGGTGTGTGTGTTCGTCTGGCCTTAAAACAATACGTGGCGAATTACGGTGTCTTTTTTAAGAGCGTGTGCGCCGCGGTGTGACGTGTCACTGCCGAACGGGGAAGGCGGAGAGATCGCAAAATAAGCGATGCAAATCCCAGATAGAGTAATCGGAAACGCTGGAGGCGCTGTGGATGAGCGGTTGTCCCGGGAGCTGCAGGCGCGCGCGCGCACGCACGCACGCACGCACGCATTTACACACAAAAACAGAGCAGTAGGCAGCGTTACGCAATAACGCGGGCTGCACTCTGACTGCTCTCCCCCAATGCGTGGCGCAGTTGTTTACCATCCGCGCTGTTAATGACTCCTCCAAAAGCCCGGGCGAGCGAAATGAGAGAAACAGGGTGAGAGGAGGTTGGGGTGAGAGCCAGCGTGAACCGTAAATGCGCTGTGCGGTATATATATATATATATATATATATATATATATATATATATATATATATATATATATATATATATATATATATATATATATATGTAATTGCCTCTTCTTCCTTTCTGCGTCAGATCCGTGTAAGTGATGGTTGTTTACCTTTGTAGTTGGATCCGGGCCTGACTGGGGATGACCTGAACCGTGCGCCCTCCTCCTCCTCCTCCTCCTCCCCCCCCCGCTCATGTTTTCCAAGTCACGTTGTTAACCGCAAGTAATACAACGATCATAACGATCAATAACAACCCGTATTTGAATAACAAGAGCTGCGACGAAAGAGGAAGAGAAGAAAGAAAAAAACAACACTTATCCAAATCGTTCGTTAGTCCCCGACACGGCGCAAACATGGCCGTCCGGATCAAGTGTTTCATTTCTTGCATGATTTATAGGCTGACACCAACACACTCTTCTCATATCAAATGGTTTGGGGAGGAGGAGGACGAGAGAGAGGGGGGGGGTGTACAAAAAAAAAACCGAATAAGCGATATTAAAGAAGACGTGTGGCGTTTAGAACAGAATAAGATGAATAAATAATGAGGGTATTCTTTGCCCAAAAGCTGTCATGGAGCGCGGCGCTGTTATAAAGCTCTAAAAATAAAAGTTACACCGGCAGGCAGGCAGGCAGGCGGCGTGACTGTATACTCGTAAGTGAGTCGGAAGAGGGCAGTGATAGTAGGAGGGCTCTCTCTCTCCCTCTCTCTCTCCCTCTCTCTCTCTCTCTCCCTCCCTCTCTCTCTCTCTCTCTCCCTCCCTCTCTCTCTCTCTCTCGCTCGCTCTCTCTCTCTCTCTCTCTCTCTCTCTCTCGCTCGCTCTGTGTGTGTTTTTTTTTTACGGCGCCATTCCACAAGCAGTCAGCGCTTTCGTCCAATAAGCCGAATGAGCCGGCAGCGCCCCGCCCACTGTCAACGTGTGTATTTTTTTTTTCTTTTCCCTTCCTTTTTGTAACCAAAGCTGGATGTGTAGCACGTCACATGTTGTTTCCCTCCTCACTCCGGTCACCAGGAGACATGTGTTATTTACTGCCCTGCTGCAGAAGGAGACCAGCGCTCGGCCGGCTCTGGAAATAGAAAGGAGCCGTGCGGCGTTTTTCTTTTTTACGCACCGAACTGCGTCCCGAGGAGAAGCGGACGGACCAGCCAAGAAGAGGAAAGAGACAACCAGAAGAGGAAAGAAGAAAGAAGAAAGACAACCCCCCCTCCCAAAAAAAAAAAAAAACACAACAAAAACCGCGGCGTTTGTTTGAAGGAGGACGGTCTCAAGAATGGCGAGTCCGCCGAACGCTCCCGGACAGCTGTTTTCCAGTAACGCCAATATCAACAACAACAACAACAACATCAAGAAATGCGGATACCTGAAGAAGCAGAAACACGGACACAAGCGCTTCTTTGTGCTGAAGGAGCCGAGCGAGGGCTTCCCTGCCCGGCTGGAGTACTACGAGAGCGAGAAGAAATGGAAAAACAAGTCGGCTGCGAAGAGAGTTATTCCTCTGGACTGCTGCCTCAACATCAACAAGCGAGCCGACGCCAAACACAAATACCTCATCGCCCTTTACACCAAGGACGAGTATTTCGCCGTGGCGGCGGACAACGAGCAGGAGCAGGAGAACTGGTACCGGGTGCTGACGGATGTCATGGGCGAGGGGAAAGCGTGCGACGGCTCAGCGTCCAATTCCGCCTCCTCCCTGGTGGGCTTCGACGAGGCCAGCTACGGCATGATAACGCCGGTCAGCGCGGCGTACAAGGAGGTATGGCAGGTCAACCTGAAATCCAAAGGGCTGGGGCAGAGTCGAAATCTCACCGGCGTGTACCGGCTCTGCCTCTCCAGTCGGACTATCAGCTTCGTGAAGCTGAACTCGGAGGTGGCCTCCGTCAGTTTACAGCTGATGAACATCCGCAGGTGCGGCCACTCTGACAGCTTCTTCTTCATCGAGGTGGGTCGCTCTGCAGCCACGGGTCCGGGGGAGCTGTGGATGCAGGCGGACGACTCCGTGGTAGCCCAGAACATCCACGAGACCATCCTGGAGGCAATGAAGGCCATGAAGGAGCTGTCTGAGTTCCGTCCGCGCAGTAAAAGCCAGTCGTCCGGCACCAATCCCATCTCCGTTCCCACCCGGAGGCACCTCAACAACCTGCCCCCCAGCCAGACTGGCCTGCCCCGCCGGTCACGCACCGACAGCATGGCTGCCACGTCTCCCGTGAGCAAATTCACCTCCTGTCGGATACGCACGGCTAGTGAGGGAGACGGCACCATGACACGCCCTGTGTCGGTCACCGGGAGCCCCCTCAGCCCCGGGGTTCACCGAACCCTCTTGAGCAGATCTAACACTGTTACAGCTCGCCCATGTCGGACCTTTGAGTCTTCTTCCCTCCAGCACAGTAAGTCTATGTCAATGCCCGTGTCTCGCTCCCCCCCTGTGGCCACCCCGAGCCCGGTGAGTCTGTCCTCCTGCCCGGAGAGCAGTGCTCCCCGCCCCTCCAGCTGCAGTGCCTCCTTTTCAGGCTCTCCCAGCGATGCGGGTTTCATTTCATGTGACGAGTATGGCTCCAGTCCCGCCGATGTGCGGGACCTCCGGTTACCTCTCACCCTCCGCAGTAACACCCCCGAGTCCCTCAACGCCGACACCCCCCCTTCCCGGGACGGCAGCGACCTTCATGGCTACATGGTCATGGAGCGGCAGAACCAGAGCGCTTACCGTCGCTTGCCGGAGATGGACAAGGCCTACCGAAAGCGCACATACTCCCTTACTACGCCTCGCCAGCAGAGGGGGCCACCGCAGGTCTCCTCGGCCTCGCTGGATGAGTACACCCTCATGAGGGCCACCTACACCAGCGGGAGTCAGTCTTCTCGCAGGTCTCACACCGCGTCCCCTAAAGGGACTTATCCCGAAGACTACGGCGACGTCCACATCGGCACCAGCACCAACAAAGGAGACAGTGGCTACATGCCAATGATGCCAGGTGTTGCGCCTCCAGCGGCAGGGGCCAGGAATAACAATTACATGCCCATGAGCCCCATGTGCGTTTCTGCCCCCAAGCAGATCATCAACCCGCGTTCACACCCATCTTCGGCTGCGGGGCTGGGGCCACGCACAGAGTCCCCCGGGAGCATCTCCCTGGAGGACAGCGGCTACATGCGCATGTGGTACGGAGCCAAGATGTCGGCGGAGAGCACCGATGGGCGGCTCACCAATGGAGAGTACCTCAACATGTCACCTGTGGATCCTCTGGTGTCTGTCACCCCGCCCGACTGCTACCTTACTCCCCTGGCAGGCGACGCCCACCCGCTGCTGCCGCTTCACAGACAGCCTTACTCATGCAGCTCCCTGCCCCGCTCCCTCAAAGCCCAGCCCCAGCGCAACGGCCCCACGGACACCGACCAGTACGTGGTGATGAGTTTACAGACGCAGCGGATAGAGGAGGAGTCGAATGGCTGCCCCGGCTCGCCGGGCGATTCCCCTGGCACTCCCCCCTCCTCTGCCCCGTCCCCCCTCAGAGCAGCCAGGGTAGAGTTGGGTCTGGTCCACCGGGGGAGGGCGAGTCGGCCCACCCGCCTGGCTCTGGAGGCCCTCAAAACGCTCCCTTGTATGAGCGAAGACCCCCAACCCTCGGAGCCGCGCAGCCCAGGGGAGTACATTAACATAGACTTTGGTGATGCCACCCGGGCGTCCGGCGTCGCAGAGAACCCCGCCTCCTCTCAGAGGATATCCCCGCCGCTCTCGGACTATGCTAACGTCAACGTCAACTCTCCGGGTCGACTCGGCTCATGTCAGCCGCTCCTCAGACACTCACCCGACCGGGTAACAACTGGCAGCAGCCTACCAAATTCACAGCAGGACACGGAGGAGGAGGTGGAAGTGGTAGATGAGGAGGAGGAAGAGGAGGAGAAAAGCACAGAAGGAGAGGAGGATGAAGAGGAGAGGGGGTTGATAGAAGAGTACCCTCTCCCGCGGCAGGGGAGCCCCGTGGGTCAGTCCGGCCCGGTCAAGGATGACTACACGGAGATGACGTTCAGCCCCCCCGCCCCACTCCCCACTATCTGCTCCACGGATGCCTCCCCTCTCCCCACCAGCCCCACTGCCTGCGTCAAGAGACTCAGCCTGGGGGGTGCCATTGTGGGGCCGGTGCCCCTGGTGCCGGTGGACTCGTTTCTCTTGGGGGGTGCCTCGTTATCGGTCCCCTCGGTGGACCCGGACAGAGGGGCCAAGGTTATCCGGGCGGACCCGCAGGGGCGAAGGCGGCACAGCTCGGAGACCTTCTCCTCCACCACCACAGTCACACCGGTGTGCCCGTCGTTCGCCCACGACACCAAACGGCACAGCTCCGCCTCGGTGGAGAACGTGTTCCGCCCTGTCCGGAGCTCGGAGGTCTCCGACGAGGAGTACGGCAGCAGCAGCAGCCCCATGTGCAGGGAGACCTCGGCGGGCTACCAGAACGGACTAAACTACATTGCCTTAAACCTGATGGAGGGAAGCTTCAGCGGGTGCAGTATAGGGGGCTGTGAGGGACTGCTGAGGTTCAAGACGGCTTGTGGCTGCAAAGGGGGCATGAACGGCTTCAATGCCAACCCCTATGCCAGTCTGGGCTTCAAGGAGACTGCCACTGCTGTGAAAGGTGAGCCCGGTAAAACTCCGCCGCTCTGCATTTTCATGCATACGGTTGCAACTGCTTCATTCAGGCTGGTTTTCATTCATGGCCGGGAGAGGGTTGTTCGTGCTCGAGTGGTGATTGGCATTCGGCGGTATTCTGCAGCGTCCCTTGCAGACAGAGATACCGTTGCTATAGCATCGCTTGAATTAAACCCGGGGGGGGGGGTTCATTTCCAAAGTTGAACGCCGCTGATACGTAGCGTCGTCTCTTTATCACGCCGCCCTGTCACATACAGATAAACTTCTATTTCCCCGTGTGTCCCCTGCACAAGCCCGCACGTGCACCGGACTGGCGAAACTTATCTCCAAGTGCAAGTCATCCTGGCAGCCGGGGACGAGCGGCGCTTGTTGTTGCCGTTGTGGATAAGTTACGAGCGGCGTGTCGCCACAAGCCTCTCGTTTTATTAGCTTGCCGCTTATCAAAGGTAACGACATCAACCAGAATCGTGACTGGGCAGCTCCTGGTTGTTGCAAAACAAATTACGTAAGAGTTATATCATGGAAACTCGTTTGTTGTTGTTGTTGTTGTTTGTTTTGGGGTTGTTGTTTTTTTTTTGCATGGTGGCAATGCAACCCGGCTGTGTCGTCGTCGTGCGTCTTTTTAAGAAGCTTTTGGGGGCAAAAGAAAAGCGCAAAACGGCAAAAGAAAGACTGCGGGGGCATGGGGCAAATTTGTTGTTATTGTGCACATTGCTTTTGGGTGTTGGCTGTGATGTGTAGATAGGATTAGTCACTCCGTCGTCACACCCATGATACATGGCCATGCTTAGGGCTGTGTGCGTGTGTGTGTGTGTGTGTGTGCGCGCGCGCAGAACGGGGGGGGGATCTGTGAATGGGCGCCCGTTCCGGTCGCCATTAATGACGCAGTTCTCATCACACGTCATTGCGCCAGTTTGAAAAAAAAAAACAACAATCGGTGACGCATGCGTCTGTTAAATAACCGACGTTGAGGACGTTGAAAGTAGGTCACGTCTCTCGTATGAATGTAAAGGTGCGGCGTTGATAACGTTGCTTTTTTTTTAATGGGAACCACACGTCTCAGAAAAGGCAAAGTGAATTCCTAAATCCGCAAAAGAGAGAAGGTTGGGAACTGGGGGCGTCCAGTCGTTACCTTTCACCTCGTTTCGAGCAGCGTCCTCGTTCTGTCGGTCGCTTCTCGCGCGCCTGTGAATGACAGGGATTATTCACGAGGGAGGATGTGTCCCGACAGGGCCTATCAGAAGTCGCTGTTGTTTGAAAAGGGGGAGGAAAAACACATTGTACTGGACATGGTCATGAGTCAGTGTGCTGATGGGTGAAATGCAAGAGTTTAATTGCTGTTGTTGGTTTCACATCCAACTTTATCTCTCTTGCGCTGTTTTTGTTTATTCTTCTTCTTCGGGGCTTTCGTGCTGTGTGTAGTCATCGGGTTCCCCAGAAAAACAAGTGACTCAGTTGTTTATCAGTCATCAGGTACCGGGTTTCAGGGCAGGAATGCAAGGCGGTGTGCAAAGGTTGCTGGGAGAGGTGAATGCTCGCTTGTTTTTGTAACTTGGTGGAGGTGGGGGCGGGGTGGTGGGGGCTGGTGGAGGGGGGAGGCGGGGCGTTGGTTGGACGGACTTTTGTTTTTCTTACCCAGGAACTTTTACCGTACGTAACACGGCGATAGAACCGCTGTGCGCATGCGCACGGTTGCACGTGTGTTTGGTGCGAACACATTCGTATGACGTAAAACAAGCCCCCCCCACCCACACACACACACACACTGGCACCTAAGAGTCCCAGAAGATAGGGGCTATATTTCCCATAATGCCGTCTGTTCCAACCCAGACCCGATAGCTGACAGTGGATCAGGCTGTTCAGAGGCTACAGTAGATAGTAGGCCGGGGCAGGTGAGTGAACGAGAGGGTGATAACGGGGTGTGTTTTTTCCCCAAAAAATCAAAGTGAATGAGAGAGAAAGAAAGGAGACGCTTGTGTCGCACCGTGGAACAGTTAGCCGCGGGTTTCTTGGCTATTTATGGCATTCGTGATAAACAACAGATCATCTGAAAGTGAAAGAAGTCCTACACGCCGCTGATACGCTGCCCTAATCAGGAATGCAGCCAATGTGGCCGCTCGCTAATGTCCCAGTACACAACGCTCAGACCTGCGTGTGTGTGTGCGTGCATGCGCGTGCGTGCGTGCATGTGCGTGTTTGTGTTCGCTGCATCAATTAGGTGTGCACACATGTTTACGTCTGTCTGCGCAATGTAAATGTGTGTTATGTGTGTGCAAGGGAGAGTTATGGCGGCACGTGTTTGAAACAGATTGTGTGTGCGCGCGCGCGCACGCGTGTATACGAACATGTTTGTGAGGTCACGTGTGAGTGTTTGTATTGTCTGTGTGTGTGTGTGTGTGGTGACTGGTCAAGAGACAGAAGGAGACTGAATGGATGCGAGTGTGTGTGTGTGTGTGTGTGTGTGCGTGTGTGTGTGTGTGTACCCGGAAACGGCTGGCTTTTCCACATTCTCGTCTCGCTGCACGGCAGTCAACATTCCCCGCGCGCTCGCATTAATTGGAAGCCGTTGGATTAGGAATTTGAATCATCTGAGCTCAGTCGGCCTCCAAATCGTCATTGTGTTTAATGTGGGAGTTGGAGAGAGAGAGAGAGAGAGGGAGAGGGAGAGGGAGAGCTACTCCTTTTACAAACGTGCAAATACATGGTAGCACATCCTGTTTGTGTGATGGGGAGCTGCTTTTGGTTTTGGTTTTGTGAAGCAGCTGAATGGGGAGTCGTGGAGACTGTGTGTGATTTCTCGGTTTATTGCAGCTCTGACACACGACGCTGATGGGCTACGCCGCCGTTGTTTGGGTTTTAGCTAGACACGCCGCGCTGCATGGAGGGAGAGGGCGGGAGACAGCAGTGTGTGTGTGTGTGTGTGTGGGTGGTGGTGGTTGGGGTATGGTAGGGTGGGGGTAGGGTGAATGGCTTGCTTGCTGTTTAACTTTCAAAGCACGCCTTCTGTCCTTGCTGCCAAAGTCAGTTACTTGACCACTGAACCAGCCCCCCCCCCACCCCCACCCCACCCCACCCCCGTCCCTCTGTGAGTCTGTCCGGGGGGAGAGAGAGAGAGAGAGAGAGAGAGAGAGGAAAGACACAGCCATCAGGGTCCCAACCAAAAGTCCCAGCTCCTCCTGCGATGTCAGCAGAGGAGGCTAGGGAGACCAGCTTGCTATTTTTACAACTTCATCTGTGTTGTAAAACTCCTTTTCTCTCGTCACTGTGCTTGGACTTATCTCTCCTCTAGAAGACATTTCCCTCTCTCCCTCCCTCTCGCTCTCTCTCTCTCTCTCTCTCTCTCTCTCTCTCTCTCTCTCTCTCTCGCTCACCTCTCTCGCTCACCCTCTGTCTCTACCCCTGCCTCTCTGTTTTTTCTCTGCAAGTTTATTGTGCCTATTTGCCATCGCCCCTCCAGATTTTCCTCCCAGTTATCAAGCCTCTCTCTCTCTCTCTCTCTCTCCCTCTCTCTCTCTCTCGTCTCTCTCTCTCTCTCTCTCCTCTCTCTCTCTCTCTCTCTCTCTCCTCTCTCTCTCTCTCTCTCTCTCTCTCTCTCTGTGTTTCTGGCTGGCTCTCTCTGGCAGGGGGCAGTCAGGTGTTTGGGTGCAGACAGGAGAGGAGGGTGACTCACTCTCTCCCATGTTTTCATTTGTGTGCCCAGACTCAATACAACGACCCCCCCCCCCCACACACACAAATTTTCCTCTATACCATTGTGCTTGTGTGTGGTTTGCTCGTGTGTGTGTATGTATATAAGGCCATCAGCAGATGGCAGGGGTGGGGTGAAGAAGTGGGGTTGGAGGGTGGGGTTTGGGGTGCAGTGTTGGTGGTGGTGGTGTGTGTGTGTGGGGGGGGGGGGGTTGCAGGATTTTGCACCTGCCCCACCGAGCAGTGCTCACTGGTTATTCGGTCCTTCAGAGTGGAGTGACAATACGCTAATGGCTGGCCCACCATCTGCCACATACAACAGAGAGAGAGAGGGAGAGAGAGAGAGAGAAAGAGAGAGAGGGAGAGATGGGGGGGGGTGCAAGAAGCCAAATATCAACTCAACGCCCCTCCCCCTTCTGTTCCATCCCTCCCCTCCATCGCTCTCTACCTTCCTCTCTGAGCATTGGTTTCTGTTTTCCTGAAATCATGTGATTCGGTCTCAGACTAAATCCCCCTTCTACCCACCCCCGCCACACACACACACACACACACACACACACTGTAAATTTGAGCGCTGTCTTCCTCGGCTCATCTCAGAAAGTGAGAGTGAACCCGGCGAGTCCCCCGACAGACTCGTCTCTGATTGGCTTAGACAATGCAGGCCGTTAAGGGCTGGCCTAATGATGCACTGAACTATTAGTTAATTAGCTAGCTTAATGCTGCCACTATAGGATCTTGACTTTTAGACTCTCACCCTTGCTGCTTGTTCTGACTCGGAATGTTAACTAAATGCACAGACAACTGACTAATTAGCCAGCGGCGTTGGGCATCACAGGATGTCTGTTGATGCGAAGCGGCAGTGAAACTCGGTGTGGTTTCATCCGAAGCGGCTGCAGGGTCGCAGCGTCCGGCTCTGCGACGATACCAGAACTTGGCAGCGATTCCGTATTTTGAGGAATAAAAGTCCATGTCCTCACCTGTCCTGCACCCCCCCCCCCACCTCCACGGCTGGATGTCTGATACATAACCCTCCGAGTAAAGTAGGCCGGGATGTTCCAGCGCTAGATAAAAAAACTCAAGTCAAGCTACTGTATCCTCCATTTAGCAGGGAGGTAAGAAGGATTACATTCACTTCAGGATTAGGCATTGTTGAGCAGCTTGTTTTGTTTAGGGTTGGACGAAGTGTGTGTGTGTGTGTGTGTGTATGTGTGTGTGTGTGCATTCACATAGGGCACACACACACATACTTGAGTGAGCTCAGCCAGCTCCTGACTTCCCAAAATGTCTCGAGTCCTCCAAGCAATCCATCTCATAACAGAGAAGGTACACCTCCCTGCCCAGACAGCATCCGGATGTGGGCCACTTCAGGCAGTGATGCGGCACTGATGGCCTTCTCCTGGCCCTGACAAAATGGATGTGAGCCTGAAGTGGCCCACATGTATCATAGCAAATATGGCCCAAATATGCCAAATCAAATGTGGGCCTTTTTTTGGCAAAAGATGTGCTCTCGGCAACATGTCATCTGGACGTGACCCTGAAGTGGCCCCGTGTGGTGAATCACAAAACAAATATGGGCCACCTTTGGCAAATATGTGGCACATGCGGCATTGCTACGGCTTGGTTCTGGCCCACATCTGGCAAACGGGAGCGGACCGCCCCAGGTGCCATGATTCCACGCGGTATGTGGGCCGGACGGAAGTCCGGTGCGGGCCGGGTCCGGGCCACAGCAGTTTTGCTATCTCTCGCCTCCTCCTGCGGCACAGCTCCTCTCACCGTTTCTCGACGAGGGTTCAAGGGCACTTCTGGCCGTCGCACAAGGAGAACGCTCAAATCCGGAGTTTGTTTTACGTTGGCCGAGCAAGTTGACACATTCAAGGAACTTGACTTGCGGAGGTTTTTTTTTTTTTTTTTTTTTGGGCCCACATGAAATGTACTATATTAGAGGCATTAAGCCGCACGCCTTTTTAATTACAGAATAGAATTTAGTGCAGGAATCTCTGTAAGAGCTTTTAGCGTGACTGAATGTAATTGGTGAGCGTGTGATATGAATTTACATTAGCATATCTCTCGCCGCCTGCACGGCGGCGTGCAAGGCGGCCGGGCCCCGTGTTTGAGAGAGAGGGAGCGAGTAATGCGGACATTAATGACTCCATATCATCACAGCTTTAATAGCCGTGATGGTAATGGTCGTATATCTCATTCAATCTTAGCCCTGTTTAGTGGGACTGTAATAAACCTGCTGACATTATGTCAAGGAAAAAATGTATATCTTCTTCCCCACCCCCGCCCCCCCACCCCCCGTCTCGCTCGCTCTCCGTCTCTCCGTCACACACATATTTCGATTTAACAAAGAGGTTTTGAGCAACAAAGGAGGAAAGGGGCTTTTTAATGAGGAAAAAATGACTTTGATTGCCTCAGTAATTCTGCGGGTTATCAAACGTCTAGACAAATAAAGGACGAACAGCACATGACCCCGTGGTCATTTGTGTGGGCGTCCTACATAACGTGAATGGTTGTTGTTGTTGTTGTTGTTGTTGTCGCTGCTGCAGAAAAATGCGAGAGGTCAAAGGTGAGCGAGGCAGTCGCTCACTATTTGTCCGGTGTTATTTATTTTGTGTGTGTGTGTGTGTGTGTGTGTGTGTGTGTGTGTGTGTGTGTGTGTGTGTGTGTGTGGTGAGCAGCAGCAGTGCGGTAGGTCAGGGAGGAGCCAGCCAGGCAGGAATGTAAACAGAGCAGATCTGCGCCTCCTTAAAAAAAAAAAAGCCCCTCTCCTTCTCCCCGGGAGGAAACCAGATCACACGAGCCGTCGTCACTTCTGTTGTTCTGAGGACGACTCTTTCTCCAGTGTGTCGGGGAGAACGCGCCGGGCCTCGCTGTTAACGTACACGAACCCGGGCTCGGTCGTCCTGACCTGGGGGTGGGGGTGGGGGGGGCGGTAGCCACTGGGCCAGCTTCCTCCGCGTCCAGTCGATCTTTCTGAATTTGATCGGCAGACACAAGCGCTCTTGCTGTGCTTCCCGGGGATTAGCAGAGGACGTTGTTAGCTGATAAATGCCTCCGTGTGCGTGCGTGCGTGCGTGTCTCTGTGTGTGTGTGTGTGTGTTGTTTGTGTCCCGCTCCTGAGTGGAGCAAGGCTAAATTTAGCTTGTGAGAAGTAAATAAATAATGAGAAGGGCCAGGGTGTTTGTGTGGGATGGGACAGGGCCACCGGGGTGAGTTCCAGCAGTGTATCTGTATGTGTGTGTGTGTGTGTGTGTGTGTGTGTGTGTGTGTGTGTGTGTGTGTGTGTGTGTGTCGGTGCATGCTCCACATGGGAGGGGTTGGGGCCATTGAGGCCATACCCTATGTCCCCTTTCCAACCCCCCCCCCCACACCACCCCTGTCCATTTACCCCCGTCTCAGAGCACCATGTGGCAGATTAGCAGTGAATGTTTTGAGGCTGTCAGTATGAGCCCGGTCTCTGCACATTTCCTCTGCCTCTAGCGAAGTTGCCTCGGGCCACCGCGGCTCACCGAGCCGACTCCAGCAACGCGTGTGTGTGCACGTGCACGTGTTTGTTCGTATGTACATGTTCCTGCTCATAGACCTGGTCTGTCAGGGAGGTGATTCAGCCCTCCTTCCCGGCATCTCTCACTCATTCTCACCCAAGTGTCTGCCTCTACAGGCCCACCAACTGGTTCAGACCAGCCCTGACACACACACACACACACACACACACACACAGACACACACACACACACAGTGGACGGTAGGTCCCATGACCTCACTACATTCCCGTTCTTCTCTGTCAGGTTGATTCTGTTACTCTGGTTTTCCATCCCCCCCGTCTCTGTCTCTTTCTTTCTCTGCCCAGCCTAACTAAGCTGCCCGTCAAACACACACACACACACCCACACATATATATATCTATGGTCCCCACATTTTACATCTCAGACATCCCTGGGCATCTCTGAAATGGGTCAGCCTGTTAATGTGATTAGCAGGTTAATAAAGACTGCTATAACCAGTGTGTGAGTGTGGGTTTGTGTGTGTGTTGGCACTCCTCCCAATTCCGTCCTCTCCTTGCCGTTTCATTTTCACTGTCATCATTCAGGAGGGAGCGGAAACCATAGTCTTCCCCGAGCCTTTCGATTTGACTATAGCCTCTGATGTCGACTGTGGGGGAGAAGGAAAAAAGAGAACTGACACGTGTGTGTGTGTGTGTGTTTGTGTGTGTGTGTGTGTGTGTGTGTGTGTGAGTGAGGAGGGGGAGCAAGGACCCTGAATTGAGGGTTTGTTTTAGAGAATGATGATCGCTTCCAGTTCTGTGAAAACAGCTCTTGTTCATGGCTGGAAAATAGAGAGGGAGATGCTGAGCGAGAGAGAGAGGGAGGGGGGAGAGAGAGGGAGGGTGGGCGAGAGACCTTGAGAAGAAAGGCAATAGCTGTGATGGAGGGAGCCTTGCGTGTGTTAGCTGAGAGTTCCGCTGCCATTTGAAGGCTGCATGCAAATGAAACCTCACAAACAAGTCCACGGGGTCAAAGGTCAGCAGCACAGCTCTCTGCTGGGAGAGAAAGGACACCGTCTATACCAGGGTCTATTCCAGGCATTGAAAATGCAGTGTTTATAAAAGAGAGTGGAGGATCTTGGAAGATTTTTGGAAGGTTTTTTTTTTTAATCCCAAAAAAGGATCTCATGAGTCTGTGTGTGTCTGTGTGTGTGTGTGTGTGTTTGTTTTTGTGTGTGTCGGTGTTGCTGCTGCCTCTCTCTGTGCTGTCATTGGAGACTGCCCTCCGTCAGCTGCATAGTGCTAAATGCCACTCTGTTTTTCCCCTGTGGTGAAAGCACCTGCCACTTTAGTGTCTACCAGCTGAGCAACGCACACACATACACCCCCTTTGCTGAAGAGCACTTAGTCCTTACTTGGTAACAGAGTGGGGGTATACCGTTTGACCTCCCCCTCCCACCTAATGTCCATAGGTAATATATCACATGTACACACCAACACACGTGTGCGTACACATACAAAAAAGCCATGCATGCTCTGAAACTGTGGACCAGGAAAACACTGTGTACGTTAAAGCTCCATGCCTTGTCTGTTACCGGTGTGAATCACATGACTAACCCCGCCTGCTCCTGCTTTTCTTTTCTCTTCCAGACTGAAGGCCGACTGGGACTGCCCACCTCTCTCTCTCTCCTCTCTCCTCTCTCTCTCTCTCTCTCTCTCTCTCTCTTTCCTGTGAACGAGGGACCGCTGCAGCCCAGTGACGAAGTCGCCACACTGACAGCTGGACCATGTGCTGCAGCAGATGACCTTTAACCCCCCGCCCCAACCCCAACCCCCAATCTGGGGTTCACAGGGACTGCCATCGTCATGGCAACGCGGACACTTGACCCTTCCCCCCAAATTTTTTTTTCCTCCACTCTCTCGGCACCCAAACATTCAGGCGCCGTTTTGCTGCTGCTGTATTAGATGACTTAGAAAAAAGACGTAGACTCTAACACTAAAGGCCTTTACACACCTGGGACGTGTGCTGATGTGTCGTAGGTTAGTTTACATTATTACGACAGTGACCCCACTCCTGGTACCACGTATTGTTTGGCTAAATTAACCATAAACGACTCAACGCAGAAGAGCCGTTTAACGCGCTCCTTTCGTGCTCTGCTAGGCACTGCCGGAAATCAGTTTGTGGTAACGCCCCCGGAGGTCACTGTCGTAATAACGTAAACTAACCCTACGACACGTCAGCGCAGGACGTGACGAATAAACGACCTGAAAAACGCAAAATGCTCGCCTGCGAATGTTCCGCTTCACACCGGAAGCGATGAGGATTCCCGCCAGAAACACGAATTTGTGGATTCGCGACGACACCGGACGCTGCTCCGGGCGGCGTGTGTGCGGCGCCCGGGTAAAAAGCGACAAGAGTGCCTCCCGTATTTGAGCCAAACCTGCTACGACACCGTTGCCTTGCTTACCAGCCCCACTACATCCAAACGTACACTACATAAGCTACTCACTACCCTGACAAGCTACTCGGTGGTTTTTGTATCCTTTGTCGTACAATGCCGGCCGGCCGATGGCGAACGCCAACAGGTCCGCCATTGTCGTTGGGCGTTGTGACGCGCGCGACGTCCGGTCCGCGCAACGTGATTGGTTGATGCCTTTTATTCGCCGAAAACTCGACTTCCTTCCGGAGGGAGATGCGCGAATGAATGAACGTAGCTTTGTCGCGTTCTGTGTGAAAGTACTCACGACAAAAACAACAGCTCGAAATAAATATATATGGACGTGGAATTAATCGCACAAAAAAAAAACCCGGTGTGTAAAGGCCTTTAGAGAACTATTTATCTGTGTACGTAGGCCTGTAAAATCATTCAATATTATCATGCAGATTACTATAGTTATTATTTGTTGTTGTTGGTACTATTATTATTATTATTATGCATACACTTTCCACTGGTTTTCCTTTGGCTTCGGCCGACAGGGCCAGTTACCTTTACCTTAAAACCTGTGAACCAAACCTGGAAAATATGCGTACACACTCACACACAAAGACACACACACAAAAAAAAAAAACACGCGCGCGCGCGTGCACACACACACGGTCAAGAACCTTTCTTGCATACAGATTATATATATATTTATTTATTTATCATATCTGTATGCTTTTAGTGAAATGTGTGTGAATATGTACGCAGATTGAACTGCAACAAAAGAGGTGGCATTCATGAATATATTTAATCATCCAAGTTTGCAATTGCTCAAGAATAGAGAAAATACCTACCTCAGAGCAAATACCAGGTTGGTAACCATTCAAACAGCATACATTATATATATATATATATATATATATATATATATATATATATAATGTATGATCTATTTATTTTCAGAGGTGAATGTTTTTGTAAAACCACCAATCCAAAGCCTTACTCTAGTCTTCAGCCCTCGTCTGATGGACCTTTTATTTCGGACCTATAAACACGCAGTATATCAAAGACTTAAGTGATCGTCATGAAGACCGAATGTTTGTCAGAGCAGTAGGAGAGACGGCCTCTCTGAGATTAACTTTTCTATTTTTCACTTGCTACATTTACAAAATAAAAGAGTAAATGTACTAAATATTCAGATTAATATATTTATTATTACGACTGAGGTGGGGGGGGGGGGTTGGGAGGGATATCGATTCATATACACAGACAGAATAAGGACAGGAACTTGGCATTGCATCACACCCAACATGCATCCAAATACACACATGCACAGGCAAAAAAAAACAAAAAACTCTTCAGTGTGATCCAGTTCCAACTTGACCACTATTGTCGTGGCCTGTTCTGCTCAAACAAAGCCTTAGCACCTTTGTAGACTTTACCTTTCGATCCCATGTTCGCCCATCACACACACACGAGCTGCAGGAGTTATGACCTGTCAGGGCCTTGGACAGCAACATGGCCAACATAATGTTTGCTTAAGTTATAATGAATGACCGAACAGCGCTGAATCTCTAGTTCAACGCGTTTTCCACTTCCGGTGACTCGGCGCTGAGCAACGTCGCGACAGCTGATTGGCTGACGGCTGCGGCGCTGAGCGGCGGCGGTGAATTCGAAAACGCGTCACGCAGTCTGACTGGTTGTGCAGTCGGCCTGTCGACAACGTGAATCCGTGGCCCCGCCCCCAGCGCCCCTCCCACCGGAGAGCGGCCCAGGCGGGCGCGACGCACCGGAGCTAATGCATGGTCTTGCACTTACAAACTCCTTAGATTGTAATACAAGACACTTTTGAATGTAGTACAAAGCTGTGTTCCAAGGTTGGGAGCGCACAAACGCGACGCAACGCAACACCGCGACAACTTTAACAAACCATCGCAACGAGGAAATACGTGCACAAGCAGGTTCACAACGAAAACCAACAAAACAGGAAAAAAAAGAATAATATAAATGAATGA
This sequence comes from Lampris incognitus, assembly GCF_029633865.1. NCBI lineage: Eukaryota > Metazoa > Chordata > Actinopteri > Lampriformes > Lampridae > Lampris > Lampris incognitus. Next base: position 9,765,333 of record NC_079221.1, on the reverse strand, counting down.
AACAAACCGATACGAATATTCCTCCATCACATCTGAGTTCACTGGTACTCAACTTTTGCCTATATACTGTAAATAATGTAATAATACAGAGAATTACATCTAAGAGGAGTTGAGAAAGTTTGTTGAGAGATTTTAAGTTAAAGTTGAATAACTTATGTTATTTGTATTGTACATATTATGTGTTTTGAGTGAATTCCCTGGTACAACAAAAGCACTAATTAAGTTATACGCCAAGCAACATGGTTTGGCCTTGATTTTGTGTTGTTGTTTTTTTTTTTTGTTTTTTTTTTTTTAATCTGTCATTCGATAGTCTTGTGAAATGGATGCCACTATGAGGACATTTTCTAATGCTGTAATTCTGAATACGATTTTAAGAGAAATCATTAATTAATACTTGACATAGTTAATTCTTGCTACTTAGGTACAATACAAATAAATGGCATATATGCAATATTTACATTTTTGAAAAATTAGTTTACAAAGAAGTACCAAAATGTATAAATACTGTGTTAATAATGTTTGTTAAAACTTAAAAACCAGATTTTTTGCTGTTTGTACATGTTTTCTGCCAATTTGAAATGGACAGTTTTTCTGATTTTTTTTTTTTTGCTAATGAAACCTGTCGGTGTTTTGAGCAGTGTTTTTTTGTTTTTTTTTTGTTTTTTTTTTGTTTTTTTGCATTTGGATAACAAGTGAGGTTTTCATTCAGCATTCAAAAGGTTACAAATATGGGCTCTTGTCTTATCTTGCTGTGTCTTCCATTGTAAATACGTCATATCTTGCTTATTGTGATGCTATGAAGAGACGATAATTTAAACAAACGTAGTTCATTGCTTTAGATTGTATTGATTCCTTATAGACACGCAATAAATGACGATGTTATTTAAGAAAGCCGACCGAGTCTCTGTTTCTTTCTTCTTCTTCCACTTCTTCTGCTTCCTCTTCTTCCACTTCTTCTTCTTTCTTCTTCTTCTTTCTTCTTCTTTTTTTGCTTCTTCTCTTCCTCTCGACCTCTCCTGCTTATCTTTCCCTCCCCGGTCTTCACATCCCCTAAGACGACTGCTTGTCTTTTTCATCTCTGGTCCGAATGGGTGGTGGCCAGAGCAGATGTCTCGGTTCAGTTTCCTGGCTCCCTCATTAAGAAAACCCTCATTAGGAAGAGGAAATAAAGAAGAAAAAAAGATCGCATGCGTTTCTACTTCTTCATCTTCATCTGCTTCTTCTTCTTTTTTTCTTTTTTTGTCAATGCCAACCGTTCATTTGCTTTCGACGCCCCCTTTCTTTATCGCCACCGGGGTCTTGCAGCCCCTCTTCCTCATTGTGAAGCAGGCAGACGGGCGGGGTGAAGGGCCGGCCTAATGTTGCGTCTCCTGCAGCATAACGCATTGTTATTGTTATTGCCGCTGCCCTTGCATCGCCAGTCCCAACCCCCAGCCACCGTAATTAGACAAGCATGTTGAAACAGCCCCCGGAACTGGGAGGGAATAAATAACGCTGTGATAGGATTATGATTTTGCGCCTTTAGCCATATGCTGTCAGATTATTCATTCTCACAGCCATGCTAATTAAAATGGTAATTAAGGCTGAGAAAGAGGTCTAATTGCCTGCAAGGAGTGGTAGTAGTGGTAGTAGTAGTAGTAGTAGTAGTAGAATGCGTTGGTGTGGGAGGATGGGTTTTCTTTTCTTTTTGTTTCCCCTCCAGATTTGTGTTTGCATGCATGCATGCATTGGGGGTTGGGGTTGCCAGGTTTGTGTTTGTATCTTAAATAATGTAGGCTCTGTGTGTATGTTGAGTAGATGGGGGAAGAAGACAGGGTAGTGGAGGAGGTCAGCCGGAAAGATTCGGCGGTTTGGGTTGGAATCTGCAGGTAGATTGACAGATTTGTGGTGGAGGTAGAGTCGGGAGGTGGGGTGGGGTGGGGTGGGGTGAACGACTGTGGGTTTAGAGGGCAAGACGTGGGCCAATAGCGCATAGAACCCTCACCCGAGGGAAGCATGCTAAAGGGTGTCACCACCTCTTCGTAAAACCGTCGTGTCTCATCCATCACTGCTGCGCTCATCCCTTCACTACTTCCTCCAGTGCCACTCGCTCCTAAAGTTTAATTAAGGAGTCTAATATATCCCACTGAATTATAAAGGAGGAGGGGGAGGAAGAGGAGGAGGAGGAGGAGGAGGAGGGTGCTGGGTCTCTCTCTCTCTCTCTCTCTCTCTCTCTCTCTCTCTCTCTCTCTCTCTCTCTCTCTCTCTCTATGTATTAGACAGACATTCACTATGAGAGGAGGAAACACAGTATTCATGGGGGAAAACAGTCATTTAGCCATGTGATCATTTAGCTTGAAAATTAATACTGTAAAAAAAAAACTCAACTGGAATCAGCTAGAACCAGCTAGTCTGAATCCTATCCATTTTGCAAACTGTGGTGTGTGTGTGTGTGTGTCTCACGGCTGGTTGTGTAACTGTAGATAGGTCCATATGAGCAGTGTAAAGAAGCCCTGTGCCCGGGGGAGTCATCAGCCTTATGGACAGAGACCTGCACCAGCTCCACAGGAAATGGCATGTTTCTGGAAGTCTGTCTGGGCCACCGCCACTGCATTAGTGGCTGTGTGTGTGTGTGTGTGTGTGTGTGTGTGTGTGTGTGTGTGTGTGTGTGTGTGTGTGTGTGTGTGTGTGTGTGTGTGTGTGTGTGTGTGCGTCTGCGTGCGTGCGTGCATGCAGCGGATGTAAATGTGTGCTTTTAAAAGCCAGCAGGCCCTATGGCCATTGTTGCTCTTCACACCAATCAATCCCCAGCTGGTTTGTGTGACCATCACCGGTCAAATTGTGACTTCTCTTAAGCATTGTACTGTGCATGTGGTGAGCTGAGTGCATGAGAGAGAGAGAGAGAGAGAGAGAGAGAGAGAGAGAGAGAGAGAGAGAGAGAGAGAGAGAGAGAGAGAGAGAGAGGGAGAGAGTAGAATTTGGTCCAAAACCCAAACCTCTGGTTTAATGTTACATTAAAGGCACAATCCACAGTGGCACGCGCGCTGTACTGACAACAAGAAACATGAAATATACAGGGCGTCCGCGTAGCGTAGCGGTCTATTTCGTTACCTACCAACACGGGGGATCGCCGGTTCGAATCCCCGTGTTACCTCCGGCTTGGTCGGGCGGCCCTACAGACACAATTGGCCGTGTCTGCGTGTGGGAAACCGGACGTGGGCGCCTCCCCTGGTCGATCGGGGCGCCTGTTCGGGGGGGGGGGGGGGGAGGACTCGGGGGAATAGCGTGATCCTCCCACGCGCTATATCCCCCGGGTAAAACTCCTCACTGTCAGGTGAAAAGAAGCGGCTGGCGACCCCACACGTATCGGAGGAAGCACGTAATTCTAGCGGCGAACCGTCAGGTCCTTCTAGGCCTAAGACTCCACAGAAAAGGGGAAACCCTCTCATAAATAGAGTACAATCTTCGAATCAATCTGTTAATATCGCATTACATTTCGATTTCGGCTACACACAGGAATTCGGGAGGCCCTGCTTGCAGGCTCTCGGCCAAAAAAAACTAAAAATCATCCAATCACCTTTTTCCCCCTCTGCTGTAACCGTGTGAGAAGACTCCTCCTGCCAGCGCGAGTAAAGGTCTCCGCCATCTAAATAAGTTAGGCGTTAATACCGGATTGATAGATGACTCAACCAATCAGATTTTGATGTGTAGCGGATGGGCGTATTCTTTTACGCTTGCCCAGCTCATAGGGCTTTCGTTTCATACAACCTACGTAAGCGATTGTTCAGCCAATCAGCAGCAGCGCCTAGGTCTGTGGTTGCGTTCTGCGGCGCATCGCGGTAGGTGGCGGCTAACGTTAGCTAGCTAGCTAGCTAGCGTTTGGGACTTAGTTAACTAAGCTAGCGAGCCGTGAATGAGAATAACGTCCCGAGGAGACCTCGTGAGTGATGTGGCGGCAGATTTATCAGTCACGCCATTGTGGAGGTGAGCAGACCAACCCCACAGTTAGCGGCTCTGACCCAACCGGGGAAGACGCATGTGCGGCATTTCACTTGTTTAGCTGTGGCCGTCCCGGTTTCCACGGCATCTGTTGAGAGGACATTTTCAGCTCTTAAAAGAATAGAAACGTCTTCCAGGAATACAACGGGACGGACGCGACTCGCGCACAGCGTTGGCCTCCATTGCCACTGAGAAGGACATTCTGGTGGATTTAAAAGCCGAAGGAGCGCTCTATGACCGACCGTGGTTGCATCCAGAAAGAAAGGAGAACGGATTTTGTCTTCAAATAGACAACACTGGTGAGTCAGATGTATTTTTTTTTTGTACAGTTTGTTGATTTGCTTAATGTTTGATTGTTTTCATGCCCAGCGGCCCGGCTGGGACGTGTTTGCCGAGTTTCTCGATAGCATGATATGCCCAGCGGGATTACTTCCAGTAAGGCTGTAGTTACACCACGTCGCCACACCATATCCTGTTCTGAAAGTGAAAAGTGTCAAATAACCTGATGGCGGTGATGATTGTGATGATTACCACTTTGCGACTAAAACGTTGGAGCATGGCGATATGGCGGCTGTCTTTGGGTAATTACGAGGAGGTGACGTCACACCGAAGGCCTAGGTCTGAAACGCACGGTCCGCTACTGTGTAATTCCTTGTAAGAATACAATGTCAAGTGGTGCCCGGGTAGCGTAGCGGTCTATTCCGTTGCCTACCAACACGGGGATCGCTAGTTCGAATCCCCATGTTACCTCCGGCTTGGTCAGGCGTCCCTACAGACACAATTGGCCGTATCTGCAGGTGGGAAGCCGGATGTGGGTATGTGTCCTGGTCGCTGCGCTAGCGCCTCCTCTGATCGGTCGGGGCGCCTGATCCTCCCACGCGCTACGTCCCCCTGGCTAAACTCCTCACTGTCAGGTGACAAGAAGTGGCTGGCGACTCCACGTGTATCAGAGGAGGAATTTGGTAGTCTGCAGCCCTCCCCGAATCGGCTGGGGGGTGGAGTAGCGACCGGGATGGCTCGGAAGAGTGGGGTAATTGGCCAAGCACAGTTGGAAAAAAGGGGGGGGGGATCTAAAAAAAAAAACAAAAAAAAACAAATATTAAATATCACGTCCACAACATTGTGTAATTGTGTGAGAAATGGAGACAACTGAAAGCCTCGAAAGAAACTGTTGTTTTTCTGATCCGCAAGCAATGAAGCGAACAACGTTTCTGACATCTGACCCAGATAGCAAAATTGCTGTGGCCCGGACCCGTCCCACATGCCGCGTGGAATGATGACACTTGGGCGGTCCACTCCTGTTTGCCAGATCTGGGCCAGAATCAAGCCATAGCAATGCCGCATGTGCCACATATTTGCCAAAGGTGGCCCATATTTGTTTTGTGATATTTGGAGCATATTCACCATTTACCACACGGGGCCACTTCAGGGTCACATCCAGATCACATGTTGCTCAGAGCGCCGCATCTTTGCCAAAAAAGGCCCACATTTGATTTGGCATTTTTGGGCCATATTTGCTATTATACATGTGGGCCACTTCAGGCTCACATCTCTTTTGTCAGGGCCAGAAGAAGGCCATCAGTGCCGCATCACTGCCGGAAGTGGCCCACACCCGGATGCTGTCTGGGGAACCAAACAACGGCAGAAGTGGCGCGGACTGTAACTTTATTATAAATACACAAACACAGTTCGTACTACCGTGACCCCCCAAAAACCCTCCCAAAAAGACACTCGCATACACACACAGTCACACAAACAAGTGAGAAATACTCAGACAGTCGCTTGAATATTTGCTTTCTGCGAGTCCACCGAAAAACAAAAACGACATTGTTTGTGACATTGTTTGTGTCGCGAAGCCGGTGTGAGACGAGGGCTTTGTATTTCCGCCCGTTCGGAGATGCTTTCACAGCATGTGGCCATATGGAGACGAGACCCACCCTCCAGCTCAGAAAACAAAAAAGCACCCCGCTTATCTCTGTTTATGGATTTGTTGGGTGTCAAAAGGGATCGCTCACAGTCCAGAGGTTTACGACAGTCCCCTCCATGGTTGTCTGATCTGCTCCAGAGTACCAGCACTTAGCTTACAAAAACTCATAGTTCAACCCCATTTAGTTGACGTTTCACCCGCATGGGCTCCATACAGATGGCCTTTGTTTGTTTACGTGAGGGACGTGACCCTCCCAGGGCGGTTCTAGCGCTTTCTCCAGCGACACTGGGTATGAAAAGTCCCCCAGGAGTCCGATGTGGGGACAGCAGAGAGTCACATATTAATATTGCGATGTAGGTTGCCTGGCAGACGACAATAATAATAATGTAACCGGTAATTTTCTTGCCCGGTGCGGGATTCGATACGAGGTGCACTGCACCACAAGGCGACATCACTAACAGCTCGGCTAAAGGGTCAGACCCATTAGCTAGGGGCTAACGTGTCTTATTAGTAGTTTACAATAATAATAATAATAAATAAAACTTATATGGCGCTTTTCTAATACTCAAAGTCGCTTTACAATAAACGGGGTGAAACAAGACGATAGTCTCGCGATACCAGACAATCGGAGCTCTCCGCCTACCAGCCGTCTGGGGATTTCTAAATGCCAGCTAGTTGCTAGAACGGCGGCGAGAACGTCCGCTAACCAGCCTGCGCCTACTGCCACGCCCCTTGTTTCGTCACGGCCACGCCTTACCGGAAGCTATGCTCTCTCCCCATCCTCCTCCGTAGTGAAGCACACTGGAGATATGGCGAATGCGTTATTATTTTTCCCACCTGGATTCCGGATAGACCCGCCCCTACTCTATCTCTGATTGGCTAACCCTATCCCTAACCTTAACCAACGGAGGCAACGAGTACTAGCCAATCAGAGGCAGAGTTCCCGGAATGCGGGTGTGGGAAAAAAACAAGCATAGCGAATCACTTTGTAACGCGGAGAGAGCTTTTTAAAACCGTGGAAATGGATGTGCCGAGTAACGTTAGATCATTTGATTCGGTTTTATCGAAGGTCTGCCCAGTCCACAAGATTGGTGCAATTAAGGATTTACAGCGGCTTTGTTTAAAACTTTTAACCCAGAACAAGAAAGACGTGTTTGCTTGTGTACCAGCTTGTTACGGGAAAAGCTTGGGTCTATCAAGCCTGGCCAGCTGTCTGCGACTTGTTGCCCGCACAGGGGCAGAACTCTATGGTGCTGGCCACACGCCCTCTGCTGTCGATAATGGAGGAGCAGGTGCAGTTTTTGAAAGCAAAAGACATTCCTGCCGCATACGCGGGACAAAGCGAGGACATCGGTGACCAGGTCGCCGCCGGTGGTTTCGCCCTTGTGTTTTGCACACCAGACACTTTTGTTGGCCAAGCAAAGTGGAGACGACTTCCATAGGCGTTTCTAGCCCATTTTTGGGGGTGCTGCTGCACCCCTAAATTGAACCCCAGCACCCCTAAAATTGAAGAGATTTTTTTTTTATTTTTTACTGTATGTCCATGTTTAATAAGCTGAAGAAATGTCGAAACCATATCCAGTATATGGTTTAAACGTCATTTTTTAACAACAAAAATACAGCACCCCCCATGCTTCGAAAATGGTTTGATCCACCCCCCCCCATTTTTCTTGCCTGGCGGGCCAGCACTCTGGGTGCTCAGCACCCCAAAAGCTCTGATCCTAGAATCGCCCCTGACGGCTTCTACAAACACCGTTATTTCGGAAGCGGCTGGTTGGAGTGGCTGTAGTGCAATGGTGAGTTTGAAACCATAAATAATGTTAGCTCGCTGACTGTGTATTGTTTGTCTAGTTTTCCTCGGTGACTGCGCCTGAGCCCTCTTATAACGCAAGTGTTGCTGGTATGACAGTGTTCGCAAGCACACGACTTCTGCGCGTGAACGTTTTTTTTTAACTCTAATTGTTTCCACTCAGTTTTAGCAAGGAAATCTGGGAGAATGTCCTCAGTCTCTAGTTGAGCGAAGCGTTTGGAGACTGACTTGTGAGTCTACGCAGACGATGACCAATGTTGAGATTTTATTTTTTGTGGGGGGGGGGTTCCCTCCCTTTTCTCCCCCCCTTTTCTCCCCAATTGTATCCGGCCAACTACCCCACTCTTCCGAGCTGTCCTGGTCGCTGCTCCACCCCCTATGGAGGGCTGCAGACTACCACATACCCCCTGCAATTCATGCGGAGTCACCAGATGCTTCTTTTCACCTGACTTAGTGAGGAGTTTCACCAGGGGGACGTAGCGCATCGGAAGATCACACTATTCCTCCCAGTCCCCCCCCGAACAGGCGCCCCGACCGGACCAAAGGAGGCGCTAGTGCAGCGACCAGGACACATACCCACATCCGGCTTTCCACCCGCAGATATGGCCAATTGTGTCTGTAGGGATACCCGACCAAGCCGGAGGTAACACTGGGATTCGAACCAGCGATCCCCGTGTTGGTAGACAACGGAATAGATCGCTATGCTACCCGGATGCCCGACTAATGTTGAGAATTTGAGGATTTGGCTCCAAAAGTCTATGGGACACTCTTCTCAAAGGAACAAGGGGAACCATTTTGATGAGGGCCTGGATGTCCCTAGCATGCCGTCCAGTAAACTCTGTTTTCGGTGTGTTGTGCAGGAGACCTGTAGAGACACCACATCTATAGGAAGGGAGGCTGTACTTGTCCTGCAGTTTGCAGCAGGTCTTGTTTTCATGGCGGCTTGCAGTCCTCTTGGGGATAAATAGAATCCCATCAAGGTGGGAATTGGTACTGGATACTATCGTCAGCGCTGGGCGATTTGTGGGAGAGAAGTGTAGCTGCTGCCAGAAATAGACTGAAAAGATTACAGGGCCTGGTCTGCTCTCCAACTTCACCCCCAAATTTTTTTTTTTCCTACGGGAGAAGACAGGGAAAGACTGCAGACCACCAGCTTGCACACATGCCTCAGGGAACCGCAAAGACAATTTTGAAGGGACACCAAAGATTTTGGTGACGCATGCCCTAGAGGTTGACCAGACCGCTTTGTAAAAGGCCCTTTCTTAGATTAATAAAGGCGCTGTGGAGCACTTTTGTTTCATTTCCCACCCCCCGATAAACTTCTCCCGTGGATTTTAACGAGTCATCATGCAAACATCATGTGAGACGTGCTGCATTCTTTTTCTACCATGACTCTAGTGTTCCCTGGAAGGAGGACAGACAGGCATGTGAGCTGTGAGGCGCAGCAGCATGACACATGCTAGCACCAGCGCGCTTGACGGCATTCGGCATACTTACTTTGTTACCCTTCATCATGTGGGCGCTGACTACGCAACTGTCCTCTGTGTTCGTCAGTGGTATTTTTACACTGCCATACCGTCACCGTCCAAGACTTACAAGGACATAACCTTGCATTCACAAACTGAGACTCACAGCAGAATTTCTGTTGGTGCAGGAGCTCCTGTGGTACTTTGTGGTGGTTCCTACAAAAGAAAAGTGGATTAAAAGTGTAGAGTCTCTCTGAGAGAATGGTGTTAGGCTTTGTTCACACCTCCGGTCCGGTTGTTTGGCTCGAACCAACTCACTTCACTTGTATATGGGCCGGGACCAACCTTCCCAGGCAGTCTTGGTGTGGTTCTTTACTCCGCACCAGAGTTTGAATGACATCATTCAAACCCAAACAAAACGGACTAAATGCATCAAACATGTTAGGTGTGAACGCAGCCCTATTTACATTAACCGGGGAACGTGTTAAATTAATTGGCCTCGCGCCTCCGGCTCCGTCAGGAGTAAAAGCCGTGGCTGCTATCTGAGCTGAAGCAGCTCCGGATTTTTCCTTCCACCCCCCTACCCACCCACCCTTTGAACCCATCACTCGTTTTCAACGGGTCCAGAATCCAAACCTCCGCTTTAAGGCTTCATTACCAGAAATACACAAACCTGATTCATTACCACTCGCCGCCTCGAACGCAAACACACAAATGTAAACATGCTCAAAATTAGAAACTCACTAGGCAGCCTCAGAGGCAGATGGTGTGCCCCTCTAAGGAGCTGGCCTCTCTGCGTTTGGGCTGGGCCGTCTGCGGGTCATGCACCGTCTCCGCCAACCATATCCATCCATCCATCCCTGGAAGCAAACCGGGAGGGAGGAGAGGGGGCAGCAGAGAGGGGGGGGGAGGTTTCCTAAAATTCTCACCCATACCGTGCTCTCAAAAAAGGATGTGGTTGCTTTCGAGGGGGTCGCCCTGCAAAAGGGTTTCCTAAATTATGTGCCTTGCGTCACGCGCTCTCGGGCGGGGGCTACTCCTGCAGCCGACGCACCTCCGCTGCCCGCTTCCGCCATTCCCCTCTCACAAAATGCCATTTTACCCACATAAAAATGTTTTTTTTTCCACAAAGAACCACAAGAGGCGAACAACAGCTCCCTCGCACAGCCCTGCTGGTCACCGCGGGGACGTGAGGCTGCTGCTGTTCTCCAGGCCGTGTTTTGTCAAGCTGCTTAAGCCGTGATGAATAGCTCTTACCTGTACTTGAGGAGACATGTTCCTTGGGTTTGCAATGAGGACACACCCTGGCCTGACCTGCGGCTGCAAACACACACACGCACACACACACACACACACACACACACACACACACACACACACACACACACACACACACACACACACACACACACACACATGCAGACACACCTGCCAAATATGAGTCAGGCATGGTGGGCGGGCTCAGGAGATAGGCCATGAGCTCATCCTATTGATTCCCACACATTCCCACCTCTTATCCATTCTTCCCTCCCACTCCCCTTTCTTCCCCGCTCTCTGTTTTTGTCTTTCCTCTCTTTCTCTCTCTCCCTGACTCGCTCACCTCTGTGTTCCTCTTGTTCCCCGTCTAACTCTTCTTCACCTCACATACTCTCTCATGGTTAATCTAACTCTTCCTCAACTCACATTCTCTCTCATGTTAATCTAACTCTTCTTCACCTCACATACTCTCTCATGGTTAATCTAACTCTTCCTCACCTCACGCACTCTCTCATGGTTAATCTAACTCTTCCTCAACTCACATTCTCTCTCATGTTAATCTAACTCTTCTTCACCTCACATACTCTCTCATGGTTAATCTAACTCTTCTTCACCTCACATACTCTCTCATGGTTAATCTAACTCTTCCTCACCTCACGCACTCTCATGGTTAATCTAACTCTTCCTCACCTCACATACTCTCTCATGGTTAATCTAACTCTTCCTCACCTCACATTCTCTCTCATGTTAATCTAACTCTTCCTCACCTCACGCACTCTCTCATGGTTAATCTAACTCTTCCTCACCTCACACACTCTCTCATGGTTAATCTAACTCTTCCTCACCTCACACACTCTCTCATGGTTAATCTAACTCTTCCTCAACTCACATTCTCTCTCATGTTAATCTAACTCTTCTTCACCTCACATACTCTCTCATGGTTAATCTAACTCTTCTTCACCTCACATACTCTCTCATGGTTAATCTAACTCTTCCTCACCTCACGCACTCTCTCATGGTTAATCTAACTCTTCCTCACCTCACATACTCTCTCATGGTTAATCTAACTCTTCCTCACCTGACACACACTCTCATGGTTAATCTAACTCTTCCTCACCTCACATTCTCTCTCATGTTAATCTAACTCTTCCTCACCTCACGCACTCTCTCATGGTTAATCTAACTCTTCCTCACCTCACACACTCTCTCATGGTTAATCTAACTCTTCCTCACCTCACGCACTCTCTCATGGTTGATGAGTATGTGTGTGTTTTTGTTTGTGTGTGGGGTTGTTTTCTAGTCCTGCCTTTGTTGACGCTGGCTCTCTGTCATCACAGGCAGGAAGGGGTGTGTGTGTGTGTAAGATAGGCTTTGTTCACCTGGTGGCCAGGTAGTTGTTGGGCGTGGCAGCGTGTGTGTGTGTGTGTGTGTGTGTGTGTGTTTGTTAGTGCGTTGGTGGAGATTACAGTCAAACCAGCAAGCGTGAGAAACGGGAGATCTAGGAGAAGCGTGAGAACATTACCTGGAAAACAGCTGGGAACGAACACACACACACACACACGCACAGACAAACACAATATTGCATGCATGCATGTACACACTAACAGATGCTAGTTCAAAAACAGACACTCCCATACACACATTCCTGCTAAACGCACATGCTGGGTCCCAACTGGGATGTCCATCCCAACTCATTTCTCAGGAATCAAAATCTGGGCCGGCCTGGAGTCTGGGAACTGATTCGGACAACATAGGAGTGACCTCTGCTTGAGGACACACAGAACAAGCAGACTGCAGCATCAAATGGACACGGAGCCAGGTGAAGGCAGCTTCCATTGACTCATCCTCTAATAATCTCCTCCAGCAATATCACAACCAGATTCTCTGTCTCTCCCTCCCTCCCTCCCTCTCTCTCTCTCTCTCTCTCTCTCTCTCTCTCTCTCTCTCTCTCTCTCTCTCCCTGTCTATCCCCCCTCTCTCTCTCTCTCTCTCTCTCCCTCTGTCTCTACCCCCCCTCTCTCTCTGCCTCTCGCGTACTCTCTCCCTCTCTCTCTCTCCTCGTCCCTCTCTCTCCCTCACGCTATCTCCCCCCCCCCCCCCAAATGTGTTAAGATTGGCTTGGGGAACGTCCTTGTCGTTATCTGGAGTCTTGTTCAGGCAGTTGAAAGAGGAAGTTAGCTTTTGCTGACAGCGTTCTCACTCAGAAGACAAGTGTGCTTTTGTGTCCCTCTGAGAAAGTGTTTGTGTGTGTGTGTGTGTGTGTGTGTGTGTGTGTGTGTGTGAGCAAAACTAAGCATGTTCACAGTGGAAGCTCATATAAATAGGAAGTATTATTTGAAACGGTGTTCTCAGGGAAAATAGGGTTAGACGCACGCGCGCGCACACACACACACACACACACACACACACACACTTGCCTAGGTGACTCGCTCTCTCTCTCTGCCCTTTTTTCTGTCTGTGTTTGTGAACCTCTTCTCCACTCTGTCCCATGCGGCATATGTACAAATATGGTGAAAACATTCCTGAATTAAGGCATGTTTGCATTCCTGTTTGCTGGATCTGTGGGAAATATCTGGCAACCAGAATACAGATGTATCTATGAGGGGCCAGATCTGCAGGCAGACGCACGGGAGAGAGAGTTTGAGAAAATACAGACTGCTTCTTGGGAAACTTGGAAAATCTTTGGCTTGCAAACACAGGGGACCACTTTTGGTCCTGTATGGAATCGTCTGTAGGTGACGTAGAGGAGCAGCCTCACAGCCCTGAAGCAAACAGCGCTCCATCCCCTATTCACCAGTATTCCACAAAACCCACTGAATTAAAACGCTACATTAAAGGTTTTGTAAGACGTGAAAGCTTTTTTTTCTCACCAAAATGAGACCATTTCATGAAATATGTGAGCCACTATGACGTACTGATTGCTGCTATGAAGGCATGGTAGCAATCTCAGGGCGTCTGCTTTGAAAAGTAACATTTTAGAAGATGGAGTCATTGAGTGTTCTGAGATAATGAGCAGCAATGAACACAAGATGACTTTTTCCCCAAACCTCATGCATGCATTGGCACAAGACCAATCATTTCTAGCAGGGTTTGTATCGGGACAGCCAGCGCTCAACATTAGCGCGGGAAGGGAGGGGCTGGGGGGGCTGCAGCCCCCCCTAGTGGTGGGTGCCCCCCCCCCAGTAGTGGCAGGTGGCTGTGTAACATCTTAGACCCAGCAGTATGCCGAACTTTTCCTAATGTACAAATGCAAATAAATAAATAAAAATAAAACTTATTTTAAACAGTGGGCTAGGGCGGCGTGGAACGTACCAAATCTGCTACACACGCACCTTACAAACAAAACAATGACGTCATACTGTACCCAGACAGCATCCGGATGTGGGCCACTTCAGGCAGTGATGCGGCATTGATGGCCTTCTTCTGGCCCTGACCAATGGATGTGAGCCTGAAGTGGCCCACATGTATAATAGCAAATATGGCCCAAATATGCCAAATCAGATGTGGGCCTTTTTTGGCAAAGATGTGGTGCTCTCAGCAACATGTAACCTGGATGTGACCCTGAAGTGGCCCGTGTGGTAAATGGTGAATATGGCCCAAATATCACAAAACAAATATGGGCCACCTTTGGCAAATATGTGGCACATGCGGCATTGCTATGGCTTGGTTCTGGCCCAGATCTGGCAAACGGGAGCGGACCACCCAAGTGCCATCATTCCACGCGGTATGTGGGCTAGATGTAAGAGTCAGGTGTGGGACGGGTCTGGGCCACAGCAATTTTGCTATCTGGGTAGCGACCGGGGGAGGCGGTCGCTCTGACCGTCGGAGGTTCTGTGCTGGGGGAGCGCAATGGCTGACGGGGCGGTTCATGTTAGATTTAAAACTGTGTTTTAATGATGTGCCGTTCATGTTGTGGTTATTCTTGTGTTGTTGTTTTGGGGGTTCAACTCAGACTAACTAGGAGACCGTTTACTGACTAACTGATTGTAGGACCGTGACTGGTACTGATATCGCCACTTGGGACACGGGGGGGGGGGGTCAGTTCTGATCCGTTCTGGCCAGTGTGAATAAAAGAAATCTCCCGGGGTCGTGCGGTGAAAGGGGGGCACGGGAGTTGCGATTATAAAGAGACGTCTGCCCCTCGACTCATCCTTCCACGCCGGCTCGCCCCCATACTTTTCGTTGGCAGCCCCCCCCCCCCCTACTTAAAATGTCTTCCTGTGCGCCTGGCGCTCGGTGTCTGTGTGGCTGGAGACGTGCAGTGTATTAAGACTTGCACAATCGGTGATAACATGCAAAACTACGGTAGAACCTCGCTGCAGAATGAACACAAAGAAAAGCACAAAAAAAAACCCCCACATTTTTTCCCCTTATGCTGTAGTTTTGTTATTGTGGCATCGTAGAAAAGGCTACATGCAATCTGTTGACGAAGTGGTGCCAGGCTTAAGCCGAAGCATTAACGGTTCTCTGAATGGCTGCAAAGAGTTGTTTCCATCTTTACATGCCTCTGGAGGCCTCGGCAAGCTTGTCGACGTTTCATTTGTCCCATAAAACAACTTCTGCAACTTCTTCTTTTTTTTTCCGTGCTCAGACTAACCTTGACTTGTTTTTCCCTTTCACGTCTTCCTCTACTCCACCTGTCCTCAGACTGTATTTTTCATCTCAATTCATGACAACATACGTTTCCATCCCGCTAATCTCCGGGTCTCTATCTCCTCCTTTCTTTATCGCTCATAATGTTCTGTTTTCTCGGTGCTCGTGTCTTATCTCGGCCATTCTCCGCGTGACGCACAGAGCCGAGCAAGGACACACAGTCTCTATGGCCCGCTGAAGCAATGCCATCGAATCGCCACTCGAGCAGTAACTCCGGGTTCAGCTCTGCAACGCTGAGTTTAAAGCGGCAACCCCGGCGACTGTGCCAGTATCGCTTCTGGTCGGTTCAACTACTCATTCCGGTAAGGCGCAGTGGTTAGCGCGGTCGCCTCATAGCAAGAAGGCCCTGGGTTCGAGCCCCGGGGTAGTCCAGTCTTGGGGTTGTCCCGGGTCGTCCTCTGTGTGGAGTTTGCATGTTCTCCCCGTGTTTGCGTGGGTTTCCTCCAGGGGCCCCGGTTTCCTCTCCCAGTCTAAAGACTTGTAGGTCAGCTGAATCAGCCGTACTACATTTTCCCTAGGTATGAATATGTGTGTGTGTGTGTGTGTGTGTGTGTGTGTGTGTGTGTGTGGGTGGGCCCTCAGATGGCCTGGCGGCCTGTCCAGGGTGTCTCCTTGCCTGCCGCCCAATGACTGCTGGGATAGGCTCCAGCATACCCGCGACCCTGAGAGCAGGATAGCGGCTTGGATAATGGATGGATGGATGGAAGTCCCTGAGCTCCATTGGAAAATGACCTCGGCCGACCCCAACGTCAAACCATCCACCTGTTAGTAAAGCTTAGCGTTAGACGTGACCATTTCATTCCTGGCATTTTTGACCCCCCCCCCCGAAACATACACGAATGAGTAGACACGTTAGCCTTTGGCTAACGAGTCGGACCCTTTAGTCGACTGGTTAACGTTGCCGCCCGCAGTGCGGGAGATACGGGTTCGTGTCCCGGCTGTGGCGGTTCCCGGGGCTGCCCCCTTAATTCGCTGCAATAGTTTTTTGAAGAGGCTCTCCAAAGTGGATGAATTTGATAATGCTGGTCTGGCGTTGTAGTGTGGACGGAACCGACGTTTTCGACATCATGAAAGCCACTTTATTGCACTTTGTATTCCTTTTTGTCCCCCATCCATCCATCCATTATCCGACCCGCTTATGCGAATTCGGGTCGCGGGATGCTGGAGCCTATCCCAGCGGTCGCTGGGGGGCAGGCGGGGAGACGCCCTGGACAGGCCGCCAGGCCATCACAGGGCCCACACACATTCACACCTAGGGACAATTTAGTACCGCCGATTCACCTGACCTACTTGTCTTTGGACTGTGGGAGGAAACCGCAGCCCCCGGAGGAAACCCACACAGACACGGGGAGAACATGCAAACTCCACACAGAGGACGACCCGGGACGACCCCCAAGGTTGGACTACCCCGGGGCTCGAACCCAGAACCACTGCGCCGCCGTGCCAACGGTGTTCGCAAATGTCTCCAAATCAGTATGGACGAAGTCTTTTATTTTTTCATTGATTTTTTTTTTTTCGTGATTTGGATATTCATGGTTTAGCTGTTGTCATGGTACCAGTATAAAGAATCAAAAGGATGGTTTTGTTTTTTTATCCATGAAAATATTCAGGACTGGAGCTTTATAGCTCATAGTTGTGTGTGTGTGTGTGTGTGTGTGTGTGTGTGTGTGTGTGTGTGTGTGTGTGTGTGTGCGCTTGAGTGAAAAACGGAGAGACAGACAACTGCAGGTATATCTGGATGGACAGAATATAGGTGGAGCGGTTGGGAGTCTGTGTTGGAGGGAGAGCCGGAGAGGAGGATCTCATTTGGGAATCGGCACTCCATTATATGAGTGATGGAGGATGACAGCGGAGGTGGTTGTGATGGGTGGGTGGGAGATAAATAAAATAATTAGACAAACCCTCCGTCGGAGAGAACAAAGCCTCGTCTCTTTTGAGACGACACGAGAGGAAAAAAAACAAAACAAAAACTGGAGATACGACCGAGAGTGCGCGCGCAGCAACGCTGTGGTTTTATCAGGACGCGGGGACGGGGGGGGGAGGGGGAGACTTCCCCTCCCCGCGCGACTACTTTACATAGTGGATGGAAATAATGAAATGGGACGGGCCGATACAAAAGAGTCCTTTGTTCGGCGTCTCCCGTATCGGTGTAACGAAAGCTGCTTTCCATCGGTGGGAGATCACACAGCGGGTTCACCGAGTGCTCTGAAGACATCGACACTGTCTGGAAACAGGCCATCAGTTTCCCTCAATCACCCTAATGTGGAGGGGCCGTGGGGCTGACAGGCATCCACAGTCTACAGATACCCCCCTAACACCCCCCCCCAACACACCCCTCTACCCAACCCCCTCATGCGCTCCAATAAACAAACAAACACACACACACACACACACACACACAGACTCTCCCCCGGAGGTTCCCAGGTGGTCTCAATCAACACATGAACGGAGCGTCACTCGGCGATGGATCAGAAGATAGACCATCTCCTATCTCCTGTCTCATGGCTCCCCCCTCTCCCCCCCACCCCCCCACCCACCCACTCTGTCTCTATCGTTCTGTCTCCCGCCCGTGTTTTATATCTCCCCTCACCCGCTCCTTGATCCAGCATCCTCCCCTTAGCTCTCATCCATCTTAGGTGTTCCCACTTTGCTCCGAGCTCCAGACGCAGGCCCGGGGTCTCTAGACGTCATCCCTCACCCAGTCCTCCCTGCCGGGGGACAAATGAGTCCCTAAGCGCCCCCAATCAAGGATGGGCCGGAGGATTCACACAACCAGTCTTTGATTTATTTATCTTTTATTAAACTAATCCCGCCGTCTCCTCCTCTGTTTCTCCCGTCTCGCCGCTCCGCAGCTACCCGCAGGAGTCGATCCGAGGTCGGGATGCAAGGGAATGCCGCCGCCGCCGCCGCTGAAGGGCCCGATCTAGGATTTCTTTGACCAGATAAAATGGAGGTAAGTTTGCATTTACAGTTCGAGTTATAGACCGGACATAGGCACGTTGTATCTTCCTCAACCGATCATAATTGAACCTATGGGCGTGTGTACGCCAGTGTTTACAACCAGTATGTGTGTAAACCACCCTGTTACAGAACCGGGGCACGTTAGAGACCTCGGGAGTGAGAGCAGCTTCCAAGCCTGTGTTTTGTGTTTCGGTGCACATGTGAATTAAGGGCTGCACCTTTAAACTAACTAACAAAAACAAAGCCTTTTGACTCCTTTTCCATTACGTCAGCCCAGTTGGGCACAGACTTCACCCGTCAAACGATTTCAGCCCCGCTCGTCACATGGTGCTGGCCCTTTTAGAGCGGGGGCCATGGGGGCGGGCCTTAACTCGATCTCATTCACGATTGGTCGCTTAGCTATCACTCAGTGCCGATGTCAAGCTCAGAAACGGACGACTTTTCAACAATCAACTTCTCAACGTGTAAACTACGTTGTGGGAATTTACCACGGGGGTGGATTTGGTGGAGTTTGTGAGTTTTTGGGGTTTTGTTTTTTTTGTGTGTGTGTACTGTTCAGTACCTTGTTGTCGAGCGTGAAATTAAGGAGAAAACCGTGACGACCACTTTAAAGCGGAGCTGGCCGAGCACCTGGCGGGAAGACGATCGGCCATTTTTTTGGGGGTGGGGGGACTGGATTAGAAACCAGATTAGGGAGGTAACTGGGTCGTCCAAAATTAGCGTAACCCCTCCAAATGACCGTAACATAACATTAATTAACTAACTACATAAACTAGTGAACACCAGCAGAGCACCGTACACGAATACGCGTAACATGGCCATTGCTGGTATTGACGTGGCTGCTGGGATGGGCTCCAGCATCCCGGCGACCCCGATTGGGATAACGGATGGATGGATGGATGGATGGATGGATGGATGGATGGATGGATGGATGGATGGACGTTACTTTACCTCGATCACCCTTGTTTCAGTTTTTATAGCTAATTTCTCCCATCTAGCATATAAACAAGTATTAGCACACCGGCAGCTCTCCTGTGTTTCTGTACAGCCGTTATGATAAAGCAGCCAGTGCCAGGATAAAAAAAAAAGTGTCAGTCTTGTTACTTTAGCAACGCCATGTCAACATCCCTGCTCTGCTCCGCTAGTTCCCTATATGATGGAAACGGATCAGGGCCCCGAACCAGAACCGACCCCACCAGATCAGCCCCATATGTGAGGAGCAGACAGACTGGGGAGGGTGTTTGTTCGCGCCAGACTTGGACAGAGGCTCTCGGCTGGAGGAGGTCCAGCAGGAGAAAAGGTTTGCACCAGCATAGCATACACCCCCCACCCCACCCCACCTCCACCCCCAAGTAAAAAAAAACAGGCGGTTATGCAAGTGTAGGCCTGGCCAGAGCACAGAGCATCATAACAGCTGTAATGAGAACCAGAGACCGAGAGAGAGAGAGAGAGAGGGAGAGAGCGAGAGAGAGAGAGAGAGAGGGAGAGAGCGAGAGAGAGAGAGAGGGAGGGAGAGAGAGAGAGGGAGAGAGACTCGGCCGACTAGGCCCCCTTTGGTTTACACTGAACACTAATGGACTGTTTTTCCACCAGCCGTTTTGGCCCGGACTACCCCGCGTCTCTCTAGCCGCACTTTCTTCAGTTTTTATTCGTCTCGTGTTTCTCCGCCTCCTTCTCATCTCCCCTTGTTGTTTTTCCTTCCCCCTCTCACTGTCTCTTTTTCTAATTCCCTTGCTTTCCTTCCGCCACTCTCCAGGTTTCTTAACCCTCCTGTCTTTTCTGTACCCCCCCTTCCCCCCCCACCGCTTTCTGTTTCTTCTCTGTCCAATTCTCTTGCACTCTTTTTCTGCCTCCCTTCTTCTTTCTTAACTTTCCTGCCTTTCTCTGTTCCTTTCTTTCCCCCTCTTTCCCCCTCTTTCTCCCTCTTTCTCTCAATTGTTTTCTGTTGTTTTTTTTTTTTACGTCCATTTCGGTTGCTCTATTTTTGCCTCTCTCCTTTTTCCTCCTGTCCGTCTCTCTCTCTCTCTCTCTCTCTCTCTCTCTCTCTCTCTCTCTCTCTCTCTCTCTCTCTGTCTCGCTCCCTCCCCTTCTCTCACTGTCTTACTCTTTCTCTCGGTCTCTCTCCTTCTCTCCGGTTTATCCTCCAGTGTGATAGCATGATAGATTTTCTCCCTCAGAGCACAACCCGAGCAACAACACATTCCTGTCCGCATTCCAGCCCCAGGAAAAACACTGTCCGGAACATAATAAAAGGCCAAGCACGTCATTTGTTTTTTAAAGCCACTTGCTCGCTGGAACAAAGCTGCACTGAAGGGTGGTTTGGGTGCACGTGTTTGTGTGTGTGTTTGTGTGTGTGTGTGTGTGTGTGTGTTTGAGAAAGAGAGAAAGACAGAGAAAGGTAAAGGTGTTTGTGTGTTTATGCGATTGGTTACTTTTGCATGCATACATGTGTGTGTTTTTGTGTGTGTGTGTGTGTACATGTGTTTGCTTCCCCTTTTGCTCTCTGATGGCAATGATGTGACACCTCCGCCTGCCTGCCCCCCCTCTCCGCACACACACACAAACATACACTCACACCCAACACTACCACTGGGCCGCAGAGCCACCTTCTGCACATCGCACAAATCCAACACACAAATCTGGAGGGGGGGGGGCAGCGGCCGGGCACTTTCGAGATTCCTATTCCTACACATTCCTGAGGTATAAACAGAAGTAACGGGCAACATCTGTTTCGAACCTGCCCCCACCCCCCACCCCACCCACCCAACATGCCCCTCCTCCGCCTCTTGTTATTGGCGTATTGATCAGCCTGTGTGCGGCGCTATGCTTAGTAGGCCAGAGGAAAATCCCCGGGCACATCGCGACCTTGTTAGGGCTACCTGCATTCTCAGGTATCTGCTGTTCAAACACGCACAGAGGTCAGTGGCCCCTAACACACACACACACACACACACACACACACACACACACACACACACACACACACACACACACACACACACACACACACACACACACACACACATTTGGCTGTACACACAATAATAACCACTGGATGGCTGATAAGGGACACTTTGGCACTGTGCGAGGCGGTGCTTGTGTTTGTTGTGGAGACGGCCTTTCAGATGACGTGGGCACACACCTGTGCCAATGATCCACACACACACACACACACACACAACCTTGGTCATTATCCATGCAAACGGCAGCCTCCCTGACAGTGGTGGGGAGTTGAAGGTCAGGCCAGTTGTAACGGAGTGTTTTGGCCGTGGAGGATCCGTGGAGGCTCCTCGGTCAGGGAGGTCTCTCGACCTCCACATCCTGCCTGGAACAAGATCACTTTCTTTCCCACTCGTCTGCGCCACCCATCACTCTCCCCTACCCTCCCCTCCCCTGCACCACTGTGACTGATTTCGTCGTGCGCCCCTCCACAGTGACGCCTCACGTCGCTCATCCTATTTTTAAAGCCATCGCTCTATCCACCCCCCCTCCCAGCCCCCAGCCCCCAGCCCTCACCCGAAACGCTCTCCATCTCTAGCCATCTCTTGAGGTCACGCAGTAACGGATACTGAGAGGTTCTTACCGGCCAATCCATAGTGCTGGCAACCTCATCCTGTCCTTCTGTTTGACTGCTAACCCCCCCCCTCACCCCCACCCCCCCCACAACTAGCACATACACCACACACAGACACACACTGATGGGAGTCATCAGCTCCTCAGGAAGCTAATAATCTCCTTCCTGTATCTGACACGGGCCAAGCTTCCCAGAGAAGTCAGTATGTGTGTGTGTGTGTGTGTGGGTGTGGGTGTGTGTGTGAGAGAGAGGAGGGAGAGATTGTGTGTGTGTGTGTGTGTGTGTGTGTGTGTGTGTGAGAGAAAGAGGAGGGAGAGATTGTGTGTGTGGGTGTCAGTGTGTGTATGTGTGTGTATGTGTGTGAGAAAGAGGAGCGAGGGGGTGCGGTGTGTGTGTGTGTGTGTGTGTGTGTGTGTGTGTGTGTGTGTGTGTGTGTGTGTGTGTGTGTGAGAAAGAGAGAGATGGTGTGTGTGTGTGGGTGTCAGTGCGTGTGTGTGTGCGCGATGGCTATTCAGCCATAACGGAACTTATAAAGACTTCCGTTGATCACTATCAGTGTAGACAGAGGGAGAGGAGAGGAAACATAGCCACGGGGTACACACACACACACACACACACACACACACACACGCACACACACACACACACACAACACCACTGATGCCCAAACAAAACTGTGGCCTGACAGGATGGGAGACTCCAACACGGTGCTCATATTACCGCCAAATGTCAATAAAATCAGTCAGCTGTTTGTCAGTTGAAACCGGCGCGTAGTAACATGCAAACCTGGCCTACATGCAGCGGCCTGCTGCACGGCAGCCTCGTGTGCCGCGGCCTGCTGCACGGCAGCCTCGTGTGCAGCGGCCTGCTGCACGGCAGCCCCGTGTGCAGCGGCCTGCTGCACGGCAGCCCCGTGTGCAGCGGCCTGCTGCACGGCAGCCTCGTGTGCAGCAGGTGTGATAACGCTGAAACCTAAAAGTTATTATTATTGACAAGGTTTCTCCCCGGCCACTGCACCCCTGCGTGGCTAGATGACGTTATTTACCCTCGGCAGAGCGTGGGCGCGCCTGTCCTTGACATGGAGAGAATCTCCGACGCCACCCGGTACCGGAGCCGATCCGATACCCTGCTCTCCGGCTGCCATGCTTCGCGTTGTCGCTCTCGCACCGGTCAGCGGAAGCTCCCCGGGCCCGGGTAGCAAAATGACCCCGAGTTGAGTCCGCGGTGGTGTGGCGGTCTAAGCATCGGCTTTGTGTCGATGCAGTTGCCCACTGGGGACTGGGGTTCGCGCCCCGGTCTCGTCAGATCCGACTATGGCCGGACTCGACGAAGCGGCAATATTGGCAACGCTGTCTTCGGGAGGGGGGCGGAGTCGGCTTGTGTTCG